>NW_007253021.1:132840-164604 GCF_000164805.1 Carlito syrichta
GACCTCATTAAACTGACAAGCTTCTACAAAGTCAAAGAAACCATCAAGAGAGCAGGGAGACATCCCACAGACTGGGAAAAAATATTTGCCAACTCTATGTCTGACAAAGGCCTAATATCCAGGATCTACAAGAAACTCAAATGAACTGAAAGAAAGAAAACAAGCAGCCGTATTAAAAAATAGGCAGAGGACACGAAAAGACACTTCTCAAAAGAACACATACGAGCAGCCAACAGATACATGAAAAAAGATTCAGCCTCACTAGTCACCAAGGAGATGCAAATTAAAACTACACTGAGATACCACCTAACTACTGTCAGAATGACTATCATCAATAACTCAAAAAATAACAGGTGCTGGAGAGGATGTGGTGAAAAGGTAACACTTCTGGTGGGAGTGTTGGTGGGAGTGCAAACTAGTACAGCTTCTGTGGAAAACAGTGTGGCAATTTCTAAAAGTTCTAAAAATCGACCTTCCATATGATCCTGCATCCCCCTACTGGGAATATACCTGGAAGAACTCAGATCACTCTATAAAAAGATACTTGCACACATATGTTTATCGCAGCATTGTTCACAATAGCAAGATCATGAAACTAACTGTGCTGCCCATCAAAAGAGGAATGGATTAAAAATAATTTTGTACATACAATGGAATATTACACAGCCATAAAGAAGAACACAATCATGAACTTTGCAGCAATCTGGATGGAATTAGAGTTTATAATACTGAATGATCTTTCACTGAAACAAAGATGTGAGTATCACATGTTCTTTCTCATAAGTGGGTCTTGAACAACTACTGTAATACTATAACAAAATTGCAAGTGGGGGGGTGGGATCGACAGCGTTCGAGATCTGCCTGGGGAGGGGGGACATACCTCATCAACAAGGGTACTTGCACAATGAATATTTGTATACCTAACCCTGAATTTTACCCCACAATTTAAAGTAAAATATTAAAAAAGGAAGAAAAAACAGTATATATAGCATTCCACTATAGACATGTGTTAACAAGAATACTTTATGAGAAATGCATCATCAGGTGATTTTGTTGTTGTGCAAATAGTGTATACTTACAAAAACCTAGATGGTACAGCCTACTACACACCTAAGTAGTATATCCTATTACTTCTAGACTATAAACCTGCACAGCACTTCACTATACTGAATACTGCGGGCAACTGCAACACAATGGTAATTAGTTATGTATTTAAACGTATCTAAACATAGAAAAGGTACAGCAAATATATGGTATCATCTTACAGAACCACAGTCTTATATGTGGTCTAAAATTGACCAAAACATCATTATTTGCCAAATGACTATATCTACATATTTAAAAAGATGGTAGACTTGGTAGATATTACATATTTACATATATATACACATATACATGCATATTCATTTATATTTGCCTGTACATGCATAGATTTTCTCTGGAACAGGACCAGATAAATACTTTGTGGATCCCAGGTCAAAATAAAAATGCAGCCCCACCCCCTTTTTTTGAGTAGAAGTCTCACTCTGTCACCCAGGCTGGAGTGCAGTGGCACACTCACAGCCACCACAACCTCAGCCTCCTGGTCTCAGGCGATCCTTCCACCTCAGCTTTTCAAGTAACTGGAACCACAGGCACGTGCCACCAGGCCCAGCTAATTTTTTGATTTATTATAGAGACGAGGTCTTGGCAAGTTGCCCAGGCTAGTCTTGAAGCCCTGGACTCAGTCTATCCTCCCACTTCTGCCTCTGCCTCCCAAAGTGCTGGGATTACAGGGTCCCTTTTTTAAAGATTTTTAAGAATTTCAAGATAATGCAACATTAAATCAAGTACTTAACTGTACATGCTACACATATATACATGTCCTGCTCTGGCAACATATACAGTCAAATGTAATAGTGGTGATCCCAAGAATGGCAGGTGAAAGGGATTGACTTTTCATTGTATACTTTTCTCTGCCTTTTGAATCTTATATGTTTAAAGACATTACTTATTCAAAGCAAACAAGGGGCTATTGTGGGCTCATTTGGGTAGCAACCTTTGAAGTGGAATTTTGATGACTACATAAGGAAAAGCATCTCTTCAGGGGAAAACATGGCTTCAGTCCACTATTGTCCTCAGACTTGAGCAAGCACTGAACCCTGTACTTTAGAGCAGGGTTTCTCACCCTGAAGTACTTGTCTGTGGCCTGTGAGGAACAGGGAAGCTTTATCTGTATTTAAACCACTCCCCATCACTGGAATCAACATCTGAGCCTTGCCTGCCAGATCAACCACAATTTTAGATTTTCATAGGAGCACAAACCCTACTGTGAACTGTGCCCATGAGGAATCTAGGTTGCACACTCCTTATAAGAATCCAATGCTTGACAATCTGAGGTACAGTCGAGGCAGGGATGCCAGCGCTAGGGAGCGACTGCAAATACAGATTAACATTAGCAATGATATTTGACTGCAGAGACCATAATAAATCAACTGCTTGCAGATTCATATCAAAATAATAATTTCATAATTACTTCATTGTACATTACAATGTAATAATAATAAAGTGCACAATAAATGCAATGCACTTGAATCAATCTGAAAACAAACCCCTCAACTGGTTCTGGATGCCAAAAAGGTTGGGGAACTGCTGCTTTAGAGGGCCCTAGTACTTTAAATGGCTGTGTGCACATCCCATACCATGAGAAGTCTATGGAATTAAGAAACAGTGGTCACCTGGAGCCCACTCTCCATTTTTTAGACTATGTTCTGAACACCCCAGAATTCCCTACCCAAAAGACCAAGCCCAAGTTCAACATCTGCACAGTCCTCTCTAAAGCAATCTTCCTGAGGAGTGACCAAGTGGTGACCCTTGCACAGAAGGCCCAGGTGTCTAATCTCACGCTCAAAAGTTGTCTGTGGGAAACTTTCTTTAGCCATTCCAAGAGAGAAATGCTATTTTTCTCAGAGCTCAAAATACATTTTGCCCACATCCATCACAGCAATTATGAGACTCCATTGCTTTGTACTATATTATAACGACTTAATTCAAGTATGTTTTCTGAGGTCCCCTACAGATTTTTTTAAACCATGAATCCAGCCAGGTCTAGTGGCTCACACCTCTAATCCCAGCACTCTGGGAGGCTAAGGTGGGAAGATTACTTGAGCCCCAGAGTTTGAGACCTGCTTGGGCAATATAGTGAGACCTCACCTCTCCAAAAATAAATATAAAAAAAACATTAGCCAGGCATGGTGGGGCATGCCTGCAGCCCAAGCTACTCAGGAGGCTGAGGCAGGAGGCTTGCCTGAGTTCAGGAGGTAAAGGCTGCTGTGAGACTGATCATGCACTCTAGTCTGGGTGACAGAATAAGACGACTCCCCCATCCAGACTCAAACAAAAAGAATCCAGACACTGCCTCACGTCTTGGTTTAAGTGACCTAGTCAAAACATAAGCACATTCTCACAAAAGCATGGATGACTGACCACTGCAACTCCCAAGGTGCACTGTAGGATCAATGAGCCCATCACACTGGGCTCTCACCTTTCAGGCTAACGGGTAGTAAAGAACCGGTGGCTGAACAAGCTGAGAGGCAGTATTAAAGAACAAATAAAGGAATTCTACCTAGAACGAGGCAGAACTGACATAAACGACCTGCTGTCTCAGCCTGCGCGCCACAGCCTCCTTCACCCGTTCAGTGTGCTGACCTCCCAACTGATAACGCAAGACAGGCCCCATGGGAACCTCCACAATATAGAAACAGGGCTCTCAGAGGGGCTAAGAGGATGGCTTCTCTCCACTTCCCTAAACTTATCTGCATATTTATCGTCCACAGTCACTACACGAGAAGCGCGCCATCCTCCTGCAGTGGGAAGGGTGATCCCAGTGGCCAGGGTCTCACTCCAAAGATTTGGAGGGAAACAGGAAACTGCCAACACACTTCCGCACGGATCACCAGGAGGTGTTAGTGTCCACAGCCACCTCCTTGGCAGATGCTTCATTGACACAGACTCCACGACGAGTTGCAATATGTTTTGTTTCGGCTGAAAAGGCTCATTGTTCCTTCGTCTTCACAGAAAGACGTCAATTCCCTCTCACCCCGCTCCTCTGGGCAAACTTCCATCAAGGACAGTAAGCACTCTTTCTTCCTTTTTGTTCTTGGCTCCTCTAGTCCAAGGCTTTCTACCTTTGGTTTGCATTGCTTTTCCCTCAGAACTGGGTCCCAGCCCCTGTCACACACCCGGTGCCAGCCTCATTCCCAATGGGTACTTTATCAACCCTCACCTCTCTCTCTCTCTCTCCCTTCCCTCTTTAGGAATTCCCACTCTGTTGTTCCCATCCTTCTGCCCATGTGTATTCAGTGTTTAGCTCCAACTTATAAGTAAATAAGAACATAGGCACTCAATTTTCTTTTTTTTTTTTAAATGAAAATTCACTTAGAATGAAGATCTCCAGCTGCATTCATGTTGCTACATAGAACATGATTTTGCTCTTTTTTTTTTATGGCTGCATAACATTCTATGTGTATATATACCATATTTTCTTTATTCAGTCCATCATTGATGGGCATGGGTTGGTTCCATGTTTTTGCTATTGTAGATAGTGTTATGATAGACATAAGAGTGTCTTTTGGGTAGAGTGATTATGCTCCTTTGTGTATATACTCAGTAGTGGGATTGCTGGGTCAAGTAGGTATATCTATTTCTAGTCCTTTTGAGAAATCTCCAAACCGCATTCCATAGAGCTGCACTAATTTACATTCCCACCAACAGTGTGTGAGTGTTCCTTTTTCTCTACAGTCTTGCAAATATCTGTTTTTTTTAACTTTTTCATAATAGCTATTCTGACTGGTGAGAGATGCTATCTTATTATGTTTTTGGTTTGCATTTATCTGGTGATTAGTCATGTTGAACTTTTTTTCATATGTTTGTTGGCTGATTATATGTCTTCCTTTGAGAAGTGTCTGTTCATGTTCTTTCCCCACTATTTATTAATTTTTCCCTGTCAATTTGCTTGAGTTCTTTATAGATTCTGTATATTAGTCCTTTGTCAGATAAATAGTTTACAAATATTTTATCCCAGTCTGTAGATTGTCTGTTTACTCTGCTGATAGTTTCATTTTTGCACAGAATATCTTTAGCTTGATTAGGTTTCACTTGCCAATTATGGTTTTTGCTGCATTTGGTTTTGAGGTATTGGTCATGAACTAATTGCCTAGGGCAATGTCCACAAGAATGCTTTTTTAGTCTTTCTTCTAGGATTTTTATAGTTTGAGGTCTTACATTTAAGTCATTAATCCATTTTGGGTTCATTTTTGTGTATGGTGAGAGGAAGGAGTCCAACTTTATTCTTCTGCATGTGGTTAACTAGTTTTCCAAGTCCCATTTGTTAAATATATTATCTGTTTTTATTTTTTTGTTTCTCTGTTCTTCATTTCCTGCCTTCTTTTTGATTATTTGGGTAGCATTTGACATTCCATTTCAGTTTATCTATTTTCTTTTTGCCCACTAGTTCATATTTTAGTGGTTTCTCAAATTTCTAAGATAGTATATTTGCCTTTTAACTGTTTACTTTAAGTCAATATTTTACCACTTAAAATAAAATATAGAAGCCTTACAGTCATAAAGGACTCTTTATTTTTTGCCTTTTATGTTTTGATTACCTATGCATTTTATTTATATATATTGATATTGGTACCCACCCTTAAATAATCTTATAATTGTTTTCGAGTCATATATACTATTTATTTATTTATTTTTATTTATTTATTTATTCATTTTTGAGTTGGAGTCTCACTCTGTCGCCCAGACTGGAGTGCAGTGGCCGCTTCCGGTCACCGCAGCCTCCACCTGCTGGGCTCCGGCGATACTTCTGCCTTAGCCTTCCAAGTAGCTGGAACTACAGTCACACGCTACCACGCCCGGCTAATTTTTTGAGGTCTTGCCTGCCCAGACGGGTCTCGAACCCATGGGCTCAAGCAATTCACTCACCTCAGCCTCCCAAAGGCGGTGGATTACAGGCTGAGCCACCGAACCCGGCTTATTTATTTATTTTTGAGTCAAGTTCTCACTGTTGCCCAGGCTGAAGTGCAACTTAGCTTAGGGCAGTCTTACTGCAGTCTTACTGCAGTCTCAACTTCCTGGTCTCAGAGTGATCCTTCTGCCTCAGCCTCTTGAGTAGTTGGCACCACAGGCATGCACCACCATGACTGGGTAATTTTATTTATTTATTTATTTTTAGTGAAAATGTCTTGTTGTATTGCCCAGACTAGTCTCAAATTCCTGGTCTCAAGCAGTTCTCTCACTTCAGCCTCCTAACAGACTGAGATTACAGGCATGAGCCACCATGTGCTGCCTCCAGAGTTATATATACTTTAAACAGTTTAAGTGGAAAGAAATATTTTATTTCATTTTGCCCAAATATTTACCATTTCTGTTAATTTTCCATCTTTCTCAAAGTTCCAAATTTATTTTTAGTATTGTTTCTCTCTAGCCTTAAGAGTTGCTTTTAGCAGTTTTGTAGACTTATATTTGCTGATTACAGTTTCCCTTAGTTTTTCTTCATTTGAAATTGTCTCTAACTTTGTTGAATATCAAATTTGAGGTCGATACTTTTTTTTTTCTTTTTTGGTTAGGCCTTCAAAGATGTTCTACTGGAATTTTGTCTCTGTGATTTCTGATGAGAAATCCACAATTACTCACATTGGTGTTTTCTTATATTTAATGTGACATTGTTCTCTGGATGCTTTCAAGATTTTTTCCTTATTTTTAAATTTTAGCAGTTTGATTGTGACATATTTGGGCTTGGTTTATTTGATTTTATCTTATTGAAGGTGTGCTACACTTTTTTAATATGTGTATTTATGTGTTTAATCACATTTGAGAAATTTTCAACTATTTTATTCAAGTATATTTTATGTACTAATCTTTTTTCTTTTTTTTTTTCTTAACTTAGAGACTCCATTAACACAAATATTAGAGCTTTTGATATTGTCCCACAGGTCCTTGAGGCTCTGGTCATTTTGTTAAAATCTGTTTCTTTCTGTTATTCAGGTTACATAATTTTAAAACATCTATCTACAAAATGAGTTACTATTTCTTTTGTCGTCTCCATTTTAATTGATACAATCACAGATAATTTTTTATTTTGTGTACTGTATTTTTCAATTTAAAGGTTTATTTGTATATTTGCTATAATATTTTGTTTGCCTAGAACTTCCATTGTTTATTGATTTCTAAAGTGTTTACTTTGTGGTAGATATTTATAACTGCTTCAATGTTTTTATCTGATGTACCAAACATCTAGTTCATCTTGGGAGTGGAAACTTTCCATTGTTTTTTTCTTTCAGAATTAACCGGATTTTTTTTTTCTGTTTTTAAAATTTTTGTCAAGTAATTGGGAATTGTGTCTTTGGAATCTTAAATATTATATTATGAGCATCTGAGTCTTAAAATCATTTTAAAATCATTTTGAGAATGATTAGTGTTAGTGTAGTAGCTTATCAACCCAGTAGTATTCAGATTGTAAGTTCTGTCTTGCTTTATGTGAATGGCAATTTCAATGTCAGTTTATTTCCTCTAGTGTTTTCTATGTTGTTTTGTTCTGATGATCACATGTACCACTCAGCAGTTTGGAACTTGGGTTGTGGTTTTTTACAACATTTCAATTATAAAAGACTCTACAATATTTCTTTATGCCTCTTCTTTGCATACACAGAATTAAGTGAACTTTGGACATATTTCAATTACTACACACTATTACTATTACCAGGGATCTCTTTTTCAGTCTTTCTTCATATGAGATTTTTCACCATGTTCTTTAGCTTCAGGAGGCCACTTTCACCGTTCCTCCATCTAGAAAGATAGGCTTATCTTTAGATTTTAGCATGCTGTGCTGTTGTGCAGTCTTTTTCTCAATCAGGGAGGCTGCAATTAGAGTGAAGTGACAAGAAAGAAGAAGAAACGAACAACAAAAAAAGATACTTCACACATCCTTTGAATAAAGTGATACTTTCCTTTTTCCTGATTATTCTATCAAGAGTTCCTTCTTTTTTTTTTTTTTAGACTTCATTCTATGAATTCTTCTTTACAGTTTTAGATACCAAGGCTGCTGCTACCATAGCAATGCAACTTACAGACTAGGAATTCCCCAGGGCCAACTCAGAAGAGAAGAAACAATGAAATTAAAATGTAGAAAAATTAAAGAATAAAAAAGGAACTACCACTGCACATCTACTAAGATGACTAAAATCTATTGCTAGTGAGAACACAAAGCAAGAAAAACTGTCATAAATTGTTTATAAGAGTGGAAAATTGGTGCAGTAACATGTAAAGACAGTTGGTAGTTTCTTACAAAGATAAACATAGTCTTAGCATATGATCCAATCATTACACTCCTAATGAGTTGAACTTATAGCCACACAAAAAATCTTCACATGTTTACAACAATCTTATTTATGATTGCCCAAATTTGGAAGCAACAAAGATTTTACTAAATGGATGAATGTATAAACAAAATTTGGTACATGAATAAAATAGAATTGTTTTTTTTTAAAATAAGCTTTCAAACCACAAAAGGACATAGAAGAAACTTAAATGCATATTGCTAAGTGAAAAAATTCAGTTCGAAAAGGTTACATATACTATTACTCCAATTATGTGACATTCTAGAAAAAGAAAAACTCTAGAGACAGTAAAAAAGATTAGTGGTTGCCAGAGGATTGTGAGAAGGGAAAAAATTGAATAGGTGTAGCACTAGAAATGGGGGGGGGATCAAATTGTTCTGTGTGACAATAGTATTTGAACATATTAATTTTTCAAACCCCATAAAATTTCATAGAAATGAGTGGATCTAAATGCAGGCATATTTAAACATTTATCTAGGAGATTGGGGAACATAGGATGAAAAGAAGGATGTGACAAAATAATATCATTATATTTAAATGCATGAAACAATTAAAAAGAATGAAGGAATATGTGCTGGCATATGCAACTTTGGAAATTCAGAGATTTGTAAGACCAGAGCCATTAGGAACTGTATATAAACACAGTACTCTAGTCGATAATTTTTTTTTTCATTGTGGCCTTTGTTAACAATTCAGAAACCACTATACTTGTAAACTGGAATGGAATAATTAAGTAAATGGATGACAAATGGTGGGACCCAGGTTTCTTACCATTGAAGCTGAGAGGTTACAGATAAGCAAGAAAGTAGAATTGAATGATATGTGTGTTACTAAATTAGAATTAGAGATATTAGTATAAACTAATTTTTAACTTAATCTAGTTACAAATGGATACATAAATTTTTATAGATATATGTATATACATGGGTTAGTGTACATACATATTTATCTTTTTGCTTTGTCAGTTGATAGGGCCTAGCAACAACATCAATCCAGTACAAATGAACATACCTAGCACTTATATCTTGGTTTTTAATTCTATTCTCTAATAAAAGAATCCCGAAATGGTTGGAGAAATGGCTGATTCTAGGAACAGGACCAAAAATATAAGAGATAAGCTTGAATTATCTCATGCCAGAAAGTAAGAAAGTACTATATTTCCAACTCAAAATAAAATAGCCAAAACACAATGATGGAGTATTCCAAAGGATATCAGGAGCCAACTAAATGAGCTTGCAATTACCAAAACTGGAAGGATTTGAGCAAAATAAGTAAAGTAGAATTGGCTTATAACCTAAAGGACAAGATAAATATTATGAGTATAAAAAAGATATAAATAAATGATTGAACAAATAAGTAGAAGAGAAGAGACAAATCACACATGCAAAATAATAATTAATTTATGCAAATGCTCTGCCCTGAAGGAGGTAGAGCATAGCTCCCCACTTGTTAAGTTTGAAATCCGCATAGTGACTGATTTTCTCTCAATGAGTACATCATGGAAAAAAATAGGGAAAACTAAGTTTACGATGGAGAAATCTGACAAACACTACCTCAAGCCAAGTCATCAAGATTAACATCAACAGTGTTAAGTCGTATTGGTAGTATGTTTCCTTAATATGATGGTATGAGAATGGCATTTTGCCTCTCTGCTCTTTCTTCCAAGAGCCTTTTACTTTAATCTAATAATGAGAAAAGCATCAGCCCAATCCCAATCGAGGGACATTGTACAAAATACCTTACCAGTAATTTTTCAAATTTGTCAAAGTCACCAAAAATGAGGAAAGTCTAAGAAACAGTCAAGAAGAACCATGAATTCTTAATAAAGTACTCTTGATTAATAGTAATATATCAATACTAGTTTGTTATCATGGCAAATGTACCATACAACTTAAAAGATTAATAATAGGATGGGTGTTAGATATGTGAAAATTCTCTATACTATCTTCACAATAATTTTGTAATTTAAGACTACTCTAAATAAAAATAAGGTTTATTAAAAAAATTTAAAGATAAAGATAATTATTCTACATTCTTCAGCTTAGGGAACTCTATTAAATATCATCTGGTTATAAATAGGCAGTTTCTTCTGGAGTTTTTGTATTCAGTGTTCACTACACAGTTTTTCATTTATGTTTCCTCTCAGGCCAAAGTTGGGATACAAAGTAAGAAAGAATCTGTGAAGGTTACTGTTATTTAGTTGTGATTATATTTGCCAGTCTGACTCCCACTGCTTACTTTTCAGCGCATTCACATAGAAATGTTATATTTTGTTAAAACCTTGTACTTGTAATAAATGGAAGAGATAAGGAGTAGCTGACTTATTCCATTTTGGCAAGGATTAGAAAGACTAACCTCTATTTTTTTTCCTTTTTTTTTTTTTAAGATATGGGGTACAATTCAGGGTTAGGTACGTAAGTGGATTTTTTTTTTTAATAGGAGTCTCTATTTGTTGCCCAGGCTGGAGTGTGGTTGCACGCTGCTCACAGCCACTGCAGCTTTGACTTGCTGGGCTCAGATGATCCTTCCACCTCAACCTTCCAACCAGCTGGAACCACGGGCATGCACCACCATACACAGATAAGGTCAGGGGTTTGAGACAAGGTCTCGCCAAGTTGCACAGGCTGGTCTCAAACCCCCGGACTCAGGCAATCTTCTCACCTCCACCTCCAAACTGCTGGGATTACAGATGTGATTCATTGCACCCAGTACAATTCTTTTTCTTTTAAAGTTGTAGGGTACAATTCAGGATTAGGTATACAAGTGATCATCATACAGGTAATGTTTGGGCCTCCCTTTGGTCACTAATTTGCCTGATTTGAGATGGATGTTGTGTTCCCCCGCTCACCCCGACAGTATCCTGCTACTGCCAATCCCTTTCTTATAGTATTATGGTAAATGTTCAGGATTCACTTATGAGAACATGTGGTACTCTGTTTTTTATTTCTGTGATAGATCACTGAGTGTGATAGACTCTAAATCCGTCCAAGTTACTGCAAAGTTCATATGCTTGTATTATTTGCCACTGATTTGATTGAAAGGGAAACTTGTATATCTTTGAACAAATTTTTTTGAGGAACATATATTGTAGTTGAGTTTTCATTTTCTAGGTGTTCATGCCTCTAGAGACTCATTGCTCTTAATATGTCTCCCAGTCTTCCCTACAGGGACCTATGACCTTTTATTAGGGTAACTGTACATTGGGATAAAGAGCATAATTAGACTTTTGAAGACTACTGACCACTGACTGATCTGACACTAGGTCCAGGAGAACCAAAATGTCACTGTGGTTCAGCAATCGGCATAGGGGCTTATGGAGATTAATGGAATTTTAGGTCAGGTTCATCTCACAGTGGGATCAATAGATCCCAAACCCTTCTGTGGTCAGTTCCCCAGTTTTGGAATATACAATTGGGATAAATATAATCAACAGCTGGTAGAAACCCCACATTAATTGTATGGCCTGTGTGAGGGTTATTATGGTAGGAAAGGCGGAGTGGAAGTCCCTAGAACTGACTCTACCTAGGAAAACAATAAAATATAAGCAATTACAGAGATTAGCGTTACCATTAAGGACTAAAAAGATGCAGGGATGGTGATTCCTACCAATTTTCCGTTGAACTTACCTATTTTCCCTGTGCAGAAGACAGATAGATGATAAAGAATGTCAGTGGGTTATCGTAAACTTAACCAGGTGGTACCTTCAAATGCAGTTGCTGTATTAGATGTAGTTTTCTTGCTTGAGCAAACTAACATATCCCCTGGATCTTCATATACAATAATTGATATGGCAAATACTTTTATTCTCCTTACATGTCTATAAGGCCCACCAGATTCTGTTTTCTTTCATTTGTCAAAGCCAGCAACACATCCTCACTGCTCACCCTCAGTGGTATAACAACTCTGTAGTCCTATGTCATAAGTTAGTTCACAGGGATTTTGATCATTTTTCCCTTTCATGAATCACTACAATGCTCTTTTAGATTGCTCTGTGTTGATTTGACCTAGTGAGCAAGACGTAGCAACTACTCTAGACTTACTGGTAAGACATTTGGGTATGAAAGGTGGGAAATAAATCTGACAAAACTTCAGAACTTTTTTACCTCACTGAGATTTCTAAGGGGTTCATTGGTGTGGAAAATGTAGAAATATTTCTTCTAAGTTAAAGAATAAGTTGTTGGATCTGGCCCTTCTTGCAACTAAGAGATAGACATAATGCTTAGTCTATTTGGATTTGTAGGGAATCATATTCCTCATTTGAGTGTATTACTTTAGCCCGTTAACCAAGTTACCCCCAAATCTGCTAGTTTTGAGTGATGCCAGAACAAAGAAAGGTTCTGTGACAGGTCTAGGATGCTGTACAAGCTGCTCTGCCACTTGGGCCATGAGATTTAGCAGATCCAATGGTACATGATGTGTCCGTGGCAGATACGCATGCTATTTAGAGCCTTTGGCAGGTCCTTATAGGTCAATTGCAACACAGGCCTTTAGGACTTTCGAGCAAAGCCTTCCCATCCTCTGTGGTAACTACTCTCATTCTGAGAGACAGCTCATTTCTTTATATTTTGCTTTATTACTTATGGCTGATTTTATGCTATAATAACAGTTTGGTAGTTGCAACAGAGACCATATAGCCAACAAGGCCTAAAATATTTGCTATCTGGCCCTTTGCAAAAAAGTTTGCTGGTCCCTGCACTATTCCACACTGTTATTGAGCACATCATAAGTTTAAGAATAACTCCAAGGCTATATCAATTTACTACTTTTTAACAATGTTTCAGTATGTGCCACCCTATTTCTTACCTGGCCTAAAATTGTTTTCAGAGCAGATAGCTAGGTAAGGCAATGTTTTTCTTGTAGATTAGTTGGTTAATGGGAGATGTTAAACTTCTGGCATTCATGCTATACTGGGAACCACAGATGAATTGGCAAGATAAATGGTTTTGGTGATAAAGACACTGGTACTGAAAAATTGGAGCATAAAGAGCATTAAGTTCTGGAACACTGTATTAAATCATGATGGAAAAATTGATTCATCAACACAGTACATAATGTCTTTGTTGTCAAGCTTTCTTGATAGAGAAGTAGCCTTCCTTGTTTGCTTTGGTAATTTTTATATTAAAGTTGTAGCAATATCATTAAAATTGAATACAAACATATCAGATTTAACCTATAAGAAGGCTTGTTAGGACTGATTTGCATATAGATAATGACTTTTAAAAGTTTTATCTTTTCTTAGTTATGCTTAAGTCATAGACAGTAGAGAACTACAGTAACATTGCTCACTATTACACAGACACAGATATATTCTGGGTTAAATAATGTCACAGGAGTTTAACAGCTCATCCATTATAGGTCATTTATAACATGGTTAATGTAAATATTAGCATAATTCTTTATAGCATTTTTCTAAAAATGAATAATCTTACTGTTTATATGCTATCTGTCATCAGGGCAAATGACTCTACACAGAAGAGAAATGCAACTGAGAATAAACAGACCATTGAAATATTAAGGCACGTTAAAAATATATTTTAATAATATGTAATATTATATAAGTATGATTTAATGTATAATATATATAATTTTGAATTACAGTAATTTGTTCCATGGCTTGAATTTCTCAACAGAATGGAAGACCTGTCAGAGCTCAAAGCTTCATTAGAAATTATGTAGCCTAATATTTTCACTTCAGATGAAGTAACAGTTCTCAATGCTAGTAAGTCCAAGATCAAGGTGCTAGCATCCAGTTAAGGTCTTCCTGCTGCTCCTTAATGTGGTGGAAGAGCAAGGGAGTTGAGCACTGCCTCAAGCTTCTTTGATAAGGTCTTTAATACTATTCACAAAGAAGGCTTAATGACCTAATCACCTTTTAAAGGCCCCACTTATTATTAATATCACATTGGTAACATCTGAATTTTGGAGGGAACACATTCAAACCATAGCAGCATCCTAAGATCACATCAATTTTTAAACAGCTATGATATATAGTTGCATCATATTAAATATATGGTCAGTTGCCCAAATATTGTTACTGATTTATGTGCCTGAAGAGTCATGATTTCCCCAGTCTTTACTCAAATACTATTATTTAAACCTAGTGGCAAGTTTCTATAGTAATCTTAGGTATAATTTATCTTGTTAATATTTTTGGTCTCTACCTTTGTCATCCTGTGAGTTCACCTTTATTTGAGTTTCATATCACTGATAAAATTGATAAGCCAAATTTTGACATCTTTTTCACATCATTGATAATAGTTTTGAATAACAGTGACCATAGAGTGCCACTGGATTTCCAAGCTGACACTACAACATTCATATGAGATTTCTCAAACACAAATCAGCCTAACTCTACCAACATCAAATCCATATTTTCCTTTCTTTTAGAATTAAAGGTGTTGAGACAAGTTTCTTCAGATGCCCTGCTTAAGGCCAGATACTGTATGCTTACATTTCCCTTGATTTATCAGTTACGTAAATCCTACCAAAAAGATAAATGAGATAACTTTGGTATAATTTGCTTTCCATGAATCTATGTGGAATCCTAGAAAACTGATTATAAAATCAGCCTTTAAATGATTTTCTGTCTCATCCATCATTTTTTTTTTAAGAAAAAAATTGGGATAACATTGCTAGTTTTCCAATATCTTTTCCAAGATTCTTCAAATGTCACCATTCTCATATACAAGCAGGTACAGCATGGTGTACAGTAGAAAAATAATGGCATAGAATCATATTTATGTTAAACTTTTGACTCTGCAACTTACTTGTTATAATATATCTTAGTCTCAATTTTTTTTTCTCTGTAAGGTCAATAGTGCTATCTACTTGGCAAGAGGAAGAAATGCTATAGGTAAAATACTTAGTTCATAGTTCATTCTAAGAAATTCTGCTGTTATTATTATTACTTATGTGGAATATAAGTTATTTAGGTCTGGTAGCTTGACTTTAAGTTTGTAAGTACCCTCTTAAAATCTTTCCCTCTTAGTTGGGATTTTAATTTGTTCTTCTTAATGACCATTCCAATCCAAATATTATTTTCATGCCTACACTAACTTTGGATTCTTACCTCACTATTGCTTCAGGTACAGTCCATGTATTGATTTAGGTGTAGTTTCAGATCCTGAGGATCTGAATTAGAGCTTTTTATTAATACTTTATTGTGTTCTCAGAACACTCACTTCCCGCTTTTATCTATTCTTCTGCCTTATTTTCTTAGCAAAACATGCTTCCTGAGAATGCTCTTTCTTACTATCTCATATTGTCATCTATGGGTACTTTTTCAGACCTTTCCAGGATTTTGTATAATGCAAAATGAAGTATTGATGGTTTTGATGCCTGTTTCTCTACTCTTTTTGTTGTATAAAAGAAGTCTGTAAAATTTTACAAAGAAGGTTTGTCTGATTCATAAGTAACTATATCTGAGTTCTATTTTTCCATGTCACCAAGTGACTAAGATGTGTTTTATAGCTCTTCCTGATACATTCTGTTCCTTCATTAAAAATCTTCTTCATCCAAATATCTATTTTAGATATGCACAGGATGGAGCTGAAATGACTTTATGCAGTGTTAAATAGTTGTGTTGTGTAGTAAGATGGGGTAAGTTCAAAATCAGAATGTCCTCAAAGTTTTAATGACTTCCCTGTAAAACAGAGCTTGGTCTCTAAACAAGATCATATTCTCCTTGAAAAATCTCTAAAACCATAATGAGAAATAGCTTAATGAATAACCAAGCATGTTTTTCTTATCCTATTTATTCAAACTAATGAATATATTCTCTTGGGAAGATGGTGGCAGAGCCAGTCAGACTAAGTGAGTCCCAGTGTGAGTGAGTGAGTGTATAGAAAATTTTGTGTATGTGCCAGTGAGTAAGTGGCCGTATGAGTGGCTGACTGAGTAGGAACATGGGAACAAGTGGCCAGGGCTCTTCTGATTAAACTTCCAGTGCTGCAGCTGCTGTGCTTGGGCCCTAGCGCTTGCCAGGGTGCAGAAGCTGAGTGCTATTTTTTAAAAAATCAACAAAGTCCTTCCCAGGAAGAAGCTGCTGAGAGAAACTGCCAACCCCAGGCTCTGCCTCACCACTGCAACACCTAGATGGACCCTAGCAGCAAGGGCTGTGGAAGAAGCACAGTGAGGGAGCCCAGAGGCAGAGCCCCACTGGAGAGTACAAAAGAGACATCCTGCCACCATCTTGAAAACTGGACAGGAAACTGTTCTGGCTTGCTCACCGCGAAGTGGCAGACCAGACCCATTCTCTGTGACTGGCAGATTAAGTACTCAGGGTTTGATCATGACCAGAGGGAATATCCCAAAAGCACACACTACGGGGGGATGGGACAAGTGCTGAGTCTCACACACTCCACTCACTATGCTGATTCAGCCATGGGACAAAGGGTATGACCAGAAAAGGATGAGGAAGACCTCCAAGGAGGTGGAGTGGAAGGTCTGATCCAATCCCTTCCTCCCCAGCAATCTTCTGAATATCAAACCTACATAGCTGGTGCACTATTGAGAAGGACGAACCCAGGAAGAGCCTGGACCTGAACCATAATATGAAGACTCCACTCCAGGATAAACCTGGCTGGGGATCCCCCCATCAATACCTGGGGGAGAGACAATCCTGCCCCTCACCACTGGAAGGGATCCTCTGAATTTACTAGAGTGGGAGGGAGGACAGAAGCCCCAACCACCTCCATTGCCCCCTCCAACTTCCCTGGGCTCAAAACTGGGGAGATTGTGAATGAGGCTGAAGTTCTGCAGGAAACAGTAGAGGGACAGCTGAGAAGAACAATTACAAAAGCTGCCACAAGAGAGACGTCTATCTTTATTTATTTATTTTTTTGTCTATAGATTTTAAAAAAGTTTTCCTTCATGCATGAACGTGCATGTGAGGGTTGAATCTGTATCCCCCACTTCTTTTTGTTTCTTTTTGATTTCCTCTTTATTTTTTTTCCTGTTTGTGTGTACACGAAAATTTGAGTGTTTGCCTTTCAATTTTATTTGTTTGCTTGTTTTTGCTTTTCTGTTCTTGTTTTTTAGTTCAATGTGTGCATGAATACATGTGTGAGGGTTTGATTTGAATTCCTTTCTTTTCTTTTTTTTCCCTCTTTTTCTTTCATTTTGTGTGTGTGTGTGTGTGTGTGTGTGTGTGTGTTGCTTTTACTTTACTTTCTACTCTTGTTGTTCTGTATTTTTTATTTTGTTTTAAATTTTTTTCATCTCATTTAATTTTTCTTTTCTCAGTTCTCCTCATTGCTGTTACTGTATCTTGAACTCAGAGGGTACATATATGTACCCATTGCAACGTCATATAGAGTGGTGGTGGGGAGTGGTTGTCAGGGAACTGATACCACAATCAGTGAACATTGTGATTTGCAAGTAGTTTCTGAATCCTAGCTCCCCATTCTTCACATTATTCAACTCTCAAAGCTACAAAAGACAGCAAACCTTCTCACTCACAGTCCTGTTTCAAAATAGATCAAATTCAGAGTCCTGATTAGGAAAGAATAGAGGGCTGAGCAAACATCAGAAGTGAAAACCTCTGCTACTGCCACTGAATAATTGAACTAAAGAGAAAATAAAGATTGCTGTCACAAATGAGGAAAAGTCAATGAAAAAAACAGATAATTCTCAGTGTTACAAAGAGACAATGCCAGAAAAATCAGATCTCAGGGCATAAACAATGAAAGTCAACAACGACCGAACCCAGAATACAACAGGGATTAGGAAATGTATGGAAAGAGTAAATAAAACTCAAGAAAGACAAGATGCAACACTGAAAGAACTTATAACAGAAATTTTAACCATAAAAATTTCATCCAGGAAATAAAAAGATGACAAGTATGGAAACCAGAATTAATCAAGCAGAAGATAAAATCTCAGAACCTGAAGACCAAAGCATGGAATTAACATGATCTGTAAAAAACAGAGAAAGAAAACTCCTCAGAAAAAAATGAACAAAGCATCAAAGAGATGTGCAATTATATCAACAGGCTGAACCTACACCTAATTGGTAACCCAGAAGAAAAAAGGGAAATGGTAGCCGGGCTTGGTGGCTCAGCCTGTAATCCCATGCTTTGGGAGGCTGAGGTGAGTGGATTGCCTGAGCCTGTGGGTTTGAGACCTACCTGGGCAACTTGGCGAGACCTCATCTCTACAATAAATAAAAAAATTAGCCGGGCATGGTAGCGCACACCTGTAGTTCCAGCTACTTGGAAGACTGAGGTGGAAGGATCACCAGAGCCCAGCAGGTTGAGGCTGCAGTGACCTGGAGCGGCCACTGCACTCCAGTCTGGGCGACAGAGTGAGACTCCAACTCAAAAAAAAAAGAAAAAGAAAAAAGGGAAATAGAGAATATTTGGAGCAAATATTTAAGGAGATTATCCAAGAAAACTTTCCCCATCTCACCAAAGATGTGATGATACAAACACAAGAGATATAGAGAACCCCCACAAGATATCAAATGAGAAGACCAACCTCTAGACACATAGTAATTTACCTACACAGAGTAAGCACTAAATTAAAAGTCCTAAAGGCAACAAGAGAGGAAGATCAGACTACCTACAGAGGAAAGCCAATCAGTATAGCATCAGACCTATGGGCAGAAGCACTACAAGCTAGAACAGACTGGAGTCCAATATTCAAAGTCCGCAAATATAAACAATTTCAACCAAGAATTTCTTACCTAGCCAAACTTAGCTTGATCAGCAATGGAGAATTAAAATCCTTCCCAGATATCCAATACCTAAGAGATTATGCCGCTTCCATACTAGCTCCACAGGAGATGCTTAAAAAGGTATTAAGCACAGAAGAAAGAAAAAAAAGAATGACCACACACTTCCCAAGAGAAGAGCAGAATACAGAATCAACAGAGAATGCATCATGAATGCAAACTTGAAAACACAACCATACATTAACCCAAAAGCTAAAAGAAAACAAACCAATAAACACAGAAAAAACTTTATAAGAACCTCATGACAGGAATAAAGCTATCATATTTCAATAATCAGTCTGAATGTGAATGGACTAAATACACCTCTGAAAAAACACAGAATGGCAAACTGGATAAAAACCATGACACACTAATTTGCTGCATCCAGGAAACTCATTTTATTACAAGAGATGCACACAGGCTCAAAGAGGATGAAAAACAAGTTTCCAATTGAATGGATCACAAAAGAATGCAGTGGTCATGATCTTAATACTAGACAAAACAACCATTAAGCTATCAATAACTAAAAAAATACAGAACAACACTACATGATGATAAATGGTTCAATCCATCAACAAGAAACTTACATCCTAAACATATATGCACCCAACATAGGAACACCAGCATTTATAAAGAAATTACTAAGGAAGCAGAAAAAGATATTGACTCTAGGCAAAGCATTAACAAAGAGACCCAGAAGCTCAATTTGATGCTTGACCAATTGAACTTAAAAGATACCTACAGAATACTCCACCCAACAACCACAGAATATACATTCTACTCATTACCACATGGAATTTAATTCAAGATCAATCACATACTCGACCATAAATCAAGCATAAACAAATTTCATAAGACTGGAATATTGCCATGCATCTTCTCAGACCGTTGTGGATTAAAAATAAATATCATCACCAACAAAATTCCTCCAAATTCTCAAACACATAGGCACTAAACAGTAAGATGCTGAACAACAAATGGTTCAACACAGAAATCAAAACAGAAATTAAAAGATTCCTGGAAAGAAATGAAAATGAAGAAACATCCTACCAAATCCTCTGGAAAGCCATAGAAGCAGTTTAAGAGGGGAATACATATCCTACAAACACACACAAAGAAAATGGAAAGATCACAAGTCAAGAGTCTAACAAATCACCTAAGGGAGATGGAAAGGCAAGACCATCAAAACTGTAACTTTAGCAAAACAAAACAAAACAGATCACCAAAGTAAAAGCACAAATACTGGACATAGAAGACAAAAATATCATAGAAAAAAATCAGCAAAACAAAAAACTGTTTATGTGAAAGAATAAACAGTATTGATGAACTCCTAGCAAGAATGACCATAAAAAAGAGAGAAAAAGCCAAAATAAACACAATTAGAAATGTAAAAGATCAAATCACAAATGATCCCAAAGAAATACAAAAGATTATGAGAAATTACTATGAACACACATAGGGTAATAAACTGGATTACCTACATGAAATGGAGGACTTTCTGACATCACACAACTTCCCAAGTTTGAACAAGAAGACACTGAGACTCTAAATTGACCCAATAAAACCCCAGGAAATTGACTCCATGATAAGAAAAATATTTACAAAAAAAACCCTGGACTAGACGACTTTTCAGCAGCATTCTACAAAATGTACAAGGAGTAGCTAATACCAATTCTACTGAAAGTATTACAGGCAATTTAGAAAGATGGAATTTTCCCCAAATCATTTTGCAAGGCTGACATCTCACTGATATCCATACCAGGTAAAGATCCAACAAAAAAAACGAACTACAGGCCAATATCTCTTATAAACATAGATGCAAAAATCCTAAATAAGATTCTGGCAAATCGTATCCAAAAACACATCTCAAAAATCATCCACCATGACCAAGTAGTCTTTATCCCCAGGATCCAGGTCTCATTCAACATCCACAAGACCATAAATGTAATTAAATACATCAATAGATGTAAAAACAAAACCACATGATTATATCATTAGATGCAGAAAAAGCTTTTGATAAAATCCAGTATCCCTTCTTGATAAAAACCCTCAGACACTTAGGCATAGAAGGAACATACCTCAAAATAGTAAACATCATCTGTGATTAGCCCATAGCCAGCATATTGCTTAATGGACAGAAACTGGAAACATTTCCTCAGAAAACAGGAACAAGACAAGGCTGTCCACTCTCGCCCCTCTTGTTCAACATTGTGTTGGAAGTTCTACCTAAAGCAACTAGACAGGGAAGGAAATCAGGTATACCCAATTAAGAAAAGAGAAAGTAAAGTTATTCCTCTTTGCTGATGATATCATTCTATACCTCAGAAACCCAAGAGAATCTGTCAAAAACTTGCTTTCACTGAAAGCAAAGTCTCAGGGTACAAAATCAATGTGCAGAAGACAGTTACATTCTTATACACCAACAACAAGCAAGTAGATAACCACATAAAAGCACAATCTCATTCACAACAGCCACACACACACACAAAAGAAATATCTCAGCATCTTCCTAACCAAAGAAGTGAAAGAGCTTTACAATGAAAACTACAAAACACTGCTAAAGGAATCCAAGAAGACTCAAACAAATACAAATATATTCCATGTTCACGAATAGGAAGAATCAACATTGTTAAGATGTCCTTCCTACGCAAGGCAATCTACGGATTCAAAGCAATACCCATTAAATTACCGACATCATTCTTCCTAGACCTGGAAATGACAAAACAGAAATTCATATGGAAACAATAACCACCACAAATAGCCAAAACAATCATTAGCAAAAGAAACAAAGCAGGAGGTATCACACTTCCAGACTTTAAACTTCATTATTAACTACAATATCAAAATAGTCTTGTTTTAATACAAGAACAGGCGTATGGACCAATGGAATAGGGTAGAGATCTGAAGCAAAACCTCAATTTCTCAACCAACTTGTTTTCAAGAATGTCTCCACCATCAACCACTGGGGATAGGAGAACCTATTCAGTAAATGGTGCTGGGAAAACTGACTAACAACAGGTAGAAGATTAAAACAAGACCCCTACCTATCACCATGCACAAAAATCAACTCTAAATGGATCAAAGACCTAAATGTAAAACCTCAACTATAAAAACCTTAGAAAATGTGGGAGAGACCCTTATGGAAATTGGAACTGGCAACCAACTCCTGGTCAAAGCCCAAGTGCCCTGTGCTATAAGAGATAAAATAGACAAGTGGGACCTCATCAAACTGACAACCTTCTGAAAGGCAAAATAAGCCATCAATAGGGTGGGGAGACACTCCACACAATGGAAAAAAAAATTACCAACTGAGTATCTGACAAAGGCCTCACATTCAGTATCTATAAGAAACTCAAACTTGTGAAAGGAAAAAAACAAACAGGCCCATTAAAAAGTTGAAAGACATGAATAGACACTTCTCAGAGGATGATATGCAGGTAGCCAACAGACACATGAAAAAGTGCTTACTCTCACTAATCAACAGAGAAATACAAATCAAAACTACATTGCAATACCACCTAATCCCTGTAGGAATGACCAACATTAATAAAACAAACAACAACAAATGCTGGCAAAGATGTGGATATAAAAGGGGCGCTTCTACACTGCTGATAGGAATGCGACCCCTTTGAAACAGTGTGGCAATTTCTTTTTTTTTTTATTTTTTGAGTTGGCGTCTCACTCTGTCACCCAGACTGGAGTGCAGTGGCCGCTCCCGGCCACGGCAGCCTCGACCTGCTGGTCTCCGGTGATCCTTCCGCCTCAGCCTTCCAAGTAGCGGGAATTACAGGCATGTGCTACCATGCCCAGCTGATTTTTTGATGTATTGTAGAGATGAGGTCTCGCTGCCCAGGCGAGTCTCGAACCCGCGGGCTCAGGCAATCCACTCATCTCAGCCTCCCAAAGGCGCGGGATTACAGGTTGAGCCACCAAGCCCGGCTAGTGTGGCAATTTCTAAAGAACTAGACATTGACCTTCCATAGGGTCCAGCAATCCTCCTACTGGGAATATACCTGGAGGAACTCAAATCTTTCTACAAAAACATACCTGCACACGCATATTTATTGAAGCACTATTCACAATAGCTAAAACATGAAACCAACCCTGCTGCACATTGAAACTGTACTGGATTTTAAAAATGTGTTACATATACACAATGGAATATTGCACAGCCATGAATAAGGACAAAATATGAACTTCGCATGAACTTGGGTAGGTTTAGAGTCTATCATACTCAGTAATCTATCACAGAAATAAAGAACAGAGTACCACATGTTCTCTCTTATAAGCGAACACTGAACATTTGCCATAATACTATAAGAAAGGGATTGGCAGTAGTGGGATACTGTCAGGGTCTGTGCGTTGGCAGGTACCTGATCTCAAATCAGGCAAAATGGGGACTAAAGAGAGGCCCAAACATTACCTGTACGATGACCACTTGCATACCTAATCCTGAATGGCACTCCAAATCTTTAAAATAAACAGATAGATAGATAGATGATAGATAGATAGAACTAATGAGTACATTTTCATCCTTATCTTATTTAACTTTTTACAAAATTTAAAACTGTTGGTTACTTCTGTCATCCCAAAACATCCTTTTTATTTGGTTTTTATGATATTTCACACTCTTGATTTTCCTCTTATTTCTCTATACATTTCTTACTCTCTCTCTTTTTTTTCCTTTTTTTTTCACCTACCCATTAAATACTGGTGTTATTCATAATCCCATATTCATCTTCCTTTCTTTATACACCACCCTGGGCAGTTCATTTGTTATTATAGTTTCAACTACCATTCTACTACTTTTAAGTTGATGTTTTCTAAATCTAAATCTCCATTCCAGAAACTTCCTTCACACTCCAAATATGTATGTCTATCTATTGGATATTTCCATTTGGATGTTTTCTAGACAGCACAAACTAAACATGATCTTTCCCCCAAATCTAATTTTTTTCCCATTAAGCCCTAATTCAATAAATGGATCCCGTGCCTATTCATGAAATCATAAAGCAAGCAATTTAATCTTTATCTTCTCCATATATTCCACTGTTGCAGATTACAAGTGCCTAAAATTTCTTTGCAGCTATTCCCACCAAGAGGTAGAATGTCTTTCACCATCCTTTGAATTTGAGCTGGCCTTGTAACATTCTTTTGTGGAAGTAATGTTGGGTGACATTTATACCTTGTGCCTTACAGTTTCCATTCTAATTCTCTTGGCACATGGTACTGGGCTAGCTTTCCAGAAGTTGAAACAATATGGACAGGTTCGAGACCCACCTGGGTAACTTGGCGAGACCTCATCTCTACCATAAATCAAAAAATCAGCCAGGCATGGTAGCGCGTGCCTGTAATTCCGGCTACTCAGAAGGCTGAGGCAGAAGGATCGCCGGAGCCTAGCGGGTCAAGGCTGCGGTGGCCGGGAGCGGCCACTGCATTCCAATCTGGGTGACAGAGTGAGACTCCAACTCAAAAAAAAAAAAAAGAAACAATATAGAGAATAAATAAACCATCTCAGCTAAAGTTCTCTGGACCAATAAATTCTTAGTTGAGACCCTAAATGACCAGAAATCATATGATTTACCCTATATAAGATGAGCAGAACTATACAGCTAAGTCTAGCTTAGATGTCTTCAGGGTAAAATACAACCACTTTTCATGATATACAAGACCCTACATGATATGACCTCTTTGATCTTCCTGCAGCCATAACAAGGTACAATTTTAGTGTGTCATATTTTCTTTTTTTTTTACCTTTACAATACTCTTTCTGTCTGTAGTTCTCTCATCAATTATCACCCCTTTTGTCAAATATTCATTAAATTCTTACTTTCCTAGTCTGAGATAATGCATCACCATTGTGATGCCATATTGTTCTGCTTTTTCTTCTATCTGCATACTTATTAGGCTATATGATCTATGCACCTATCTTTCCAATAGTGTGTATAGTCTTTTAGAACAGGTAATGTGCCATATTCATTTCTGTATTCCCAATAAACAGCAAAGACTGAGAAGTTTACAACTAAATTAGAAACATTTATCTAATACATGTGGAGACTGATGAGGGAGATCAGAATTTGTATATGCAATGGCCATTTATATATCAATGTGTTCAAATGGAAATTGAAATAGGGACTAGGGGATATATTTTTGTCATTAATCAAATAGTGTCAGTGGTTGTGTATTTACTGTTTATACAGTGATATGTTTTCAAACAGTAGTACTTTTAGAATGAATAGTGTAACATGTTTTAGTTTGAGTTGTACCAGTTGTCCTTATATGCAGACACACACACACACACACACACACACGCACACACACACACACACACACACAATTTCTATTCATGAAAAGACTAAATCCCAGAAAGTAATTCAATTTGGTCAAATAAACCATGGTTTAATGTTTTGATTTTAAATTGTTTAATTCTAACCCAATCTGTTCAAATACCTCATATAAATAACATTGAGAATAGTCATACTTTTACTCTATTTGGAATACTTATGTAGTATGCACACATGATGAACCTGAGAGAAGCAGGTAGGGAGAATGTCACACAAAGTGAGGATCTGAACTCTTTTAAATGCTTATGTATATAAAACAGATGCATGTAAACGTGTGTGTGTGTACACATAAAGACATTTGTTTATTATTTATATGCTTACGTAATCTGTATAGAGACAGATATGCTTATTGTATACTCAAGCAATGGAAAAGTGCTGCATATTCACTTCTTTATTTAATATACATCACCAGTGCAGTGTCTACTTGAATGCTTTTGGGGAAATTATATATATGACATTGTGCGCTTGTAGAAATTGATCATTTAGTAAATGGTCATGAGTGATCAAATTGAACCCTATCAAATTGAATGAAATATTTATAATTTGAGGTCAGTATAAGGTGGAATTGTAAGGAACTTCCCATTACTATTCATTTACATTTTTATTATCCAAGCATTTTCCTAAGTGCTATTTTACTTGTACAATCAGAAAAAAGATCAAAGCAATTGCCGAGCTCGGTGGCTCAACCTGTAATCCCGCGCCTTTGGGAGGCTGAGGTGAGTGGATTGCCTGAGCCCGCGGGTTCAAGACCCGCCTGGGCGGTGAGGCCTCATCTCTACAATAAATAAAAAAATCAGCCGGGCGTGGTAGTGCATACCTGTAATTCCGGCTACTTGGAAGGCTGAGGCAGAAGGATCGCTGGAGCCCAGCAGGTCTAGGCTGCGGTGGACGGGAGCGGCCACTGCACTCCAGTCTGGGCGACAGAGTGAGACTCCAACTCAAAAAAAAAAAGATAAAAGCAATTTTAAATTGACACTTGTCAAGTTACTTCTGACCTAAGTAGAACCCATTAGATAGTGCAATATATAGATTACGACAACTTTGTTCAGATTTCTTTGAGAAGTAATGAAATTAGTTTCCTTTTGGCTCTGTATTTTATATTAAATGAACATCATGCACTCATATTCAAATTTATAAAAATGGAGATTAGGAAGACCACAACAATTTCAGAATTAACCATAAAAATAATTAGAATAAGGGTTGAGTCCTGATGGTTGCATACACGCAAATATTTTTTAAAATCCAGAGTGTCAACTATCCATAAAAAGAGAAAACAGGAAAGTTGTTACTATAACTATTTACCTTACTGTGTGAAGCCTTGATCTTTACAATATCTTAGTTCACTTTCTACAGTTGTTACATGACTTGCTTCTTTTTTATTGGCAGACTCATGGCCATATTCACACTTTTTGCCAAAAAAAATTCCTTTTATTGCTTATTGACTAAGGGCAGCAATATCTTTTCCTTTCAAGAGAAAAATCATACTAATTTGATATAGTGCTCTGTGCTATCCATTTAAACAGTGGTCTTTGGAATATAACTATGAATACTGTGGTCTGTCTGATGAAGCAATGCATTAACTGATGTTAAAACTTTCTGGTTCAGTAGAAAAAGTAAGAAGTTTTGTGGCGAGACTGGATGGTCTGGTTATTAAATAGACAGAGGTGGAGAGACTTGTAATAACATCTAAAATCACACCTTTTATGAAATTGTTTCTCTCACTTAAACTTGAGACCATCCCTCAATGAGACCATTGGTTTGTTTATCCATGAAAAATGGGAAATCCTCTTTCTACAAGAAGAAAAATGTTAACTTGGCTCATCAAAGCAACTCAAGAACTCTGTGTGTGTAAAGTGTCACAAGAGGAAAAAGTATGTGTAGATGAGTCAGTGTAAATTAATTGAAAACATATGGGCTTGACCTTTCTTTCATTTAAGACACAGGAAGGATTCTAAATATTTCAATCACAAAACAAGTTTGAAGATGGTATATCAAACTGAATTTATGGCATTTAGTCTGAGATTCAATAAGTTTGAAGTGAAAACAAGATCAGCCTCTACAATGCATTTGTCACATTAGCTGTTGAACAGATGAGGCCCGTACATTCTGATTTTCTAGGGTTTTATTTTCTCCTATTATTAATTTGGTACAGTTTTCTGCTTTATAATTTATTCAGTTTACCTACTTAGTGACCATTTGGTAAGAAAAGTAAAACATTGCATAATGATTAATAAATGTCTGTATGGTTATATTATATTAACCTAAGTTTTTATTTCTTGCTTAGCATAGATTTGAAATAGCTAGGACATTTATGGCATTATCTGAAAGTTTTGATTTTCTGCACTAGTGCTTCCCATTATTAGTGTAAATAATCAATAATTTGAATGACCAGCAATTCTATTCTTCCTCTTCTATCACTTTGTAATTATTTTGAATCTTAGCAGCTTTGAAAGAGGATGTGGTTATTCTTGCAAATTATATAAATTATTTTCATTCTCTAGATCTATAGTCAAATGTGATTCTGGGATTTGAGAATGTGCTCCTGTGGGGAAGAAAAGGGCACATTTTTCTTTTACTCAGTGGGAAATGTTAGTGTCTGCCAGCCAAACGTTTCTCCTTGCTACATGCTGAATTCTCAGGTTCATTAAACAATTTGTAACCACAGCCCACCATCTAGGTTGAATACATGTTGGTCACTTTATGTGATGGGACACACTGATAGTGCCTCTCTTAATGAGCATTTGGCTGGAGGGAAGTTGGCAGGATCTGAAGAGATTTTGAGCATTGTTACTCTGTCTTTTCTCAAAACTAGGGTCTGAGTGCCAAGCTCACAGGAAAGAAAACAAAGCCTATCTGTTGAGACAGGAAGTTCATAAGAAAATGTCTTAGGCAAGATTCTTAAAGGTAAAAATTTATTTTTTATCACAGCTACTGCTGTGATCAAAGTTTTATTGGTAATGACTGGAATCATCACTAACAGAGAGAAGAAAACAGCTAACATGCATCAAGATCTATTTATTCCTTATGGAGCTTGTACATGTGTGCACACATATGCACAAGTGTGTGTTTGCATGTTTATGTATTTATGTATGTCATTTAAGAATAGACTCTCCATCTCTGTTTTGTCTTTCTAGGTTGATTCCTAAAGAAATAGCAGGAGACAAATAAGTGAACAAGGGCTAGAAAGATGATAATGGGTTAAGAGCAAATGGGACTGCATATACCAAATTTCATAGGTAAAAAAAGAATGTGGTACGTTTAAGGAACTATAAAAATTTTAATATATAAGGTGCATATAATACATTGGTGTGAATGGGAGATATGAAACTGGAGACAGAAGCAGGGGCTAGATCATAAAGTATCTTGTAAGCTAGTTTGTAAGTTTGAGCCTCATTCTAATGGTAATGGGAAAACATCAAAGGTTTAAGCAGAAAAGGGACATGGCTAGATTTATGTTTTATAATTCTCATTCTGACCATGGTGTACAGAATAAATGTGAAATCTCAAAATTGTAGGTGGGAAGACTATTTTGGTGGGGAGACTATTAGAGTAATTAAGGTAAGAAATTAATAAGGAGTAACTTTAGAAAAGGCTAGTAGCAAATTAAGATACTCAGCTGACACTATTTTGGAGTGAAGAATGGCTCAGAGGACAAGATAAATTAAAATGTTTTTAATAATAGTTAAAATGAGATGACAATAATGAGTATTATCTAATACATGCAGTACTCTATAGTTTACAAATAACTTTCAAAGCCATCATCTAATTTAATCATCTTATTGGCTTTATAAAATATATGCATAATTTATAATTATCATTTACTTTGTACAAATAAATGAACTAAAGCTTGTAGAAATTCATGAATGTTCAATGTCATTATTGTCAAGAACTGTAAAAGGTCTTAGACTTTACTCTGTTTGTAAGCTTACTAATTCATATGCCAGTTTTATGGAGACTGGCAGAGAACATGAGATTCCTGGATCAGAGACAAAGGATTTTATTATCCATGGTTCAGCAGGCAGCATGATTATATTTTCATTTGTTCCCAGTGCTCTTCAAGTACCATTGGAGTAATGTGACATGGCTTAAGTGACTTATACACATGCAGTGATGTACTTCACAGATAAGGAATCCTGGACTTAGGAAACTTCAATATTTTAACCTCTCCAACATTTGTACTGGGAGGAAGACATTATATTTATTATCCTGGACAGCAAACAAATCAGCTTTATGTCGTAGAATAAGATACCATCTCCATCTTTCAAACTTGCTTTCTATACAAGCATCTTTGAAAATATAGTCTGATGATTACTGATAGCCATTATTTAAATTTCAAAATACAATCCATGTTGACAGGTATGTGGTAAAAGGGAAACACATACACTGTTGGTGGGAGGGTAAATGAGTGTAACCTCTGTAGAAATCAGCATGGAGATTTCTCAAAAACTAAAAGTAGATCTACCTTTCAATACAGCAATTCTACTGCTTGTTATCTACCCAAGAAAATAAAAGTCATTATACAAAAAAGATTCATATGTTTATAGCAACACAGTTCAAAATTGCAAAGATGTGGAATCAACCTAAATGCCTACCAACTGTTCAGTAAATAATGAAAATGTGGTATATAGATATTAAATGTCTACACATGCATACACACTACACACCATGGAATACTATTCAGCCATTAAAAATGAATTACATAATGTCTTTTACAGCAACTTGTATGGAACTGGAGACCATTATCCTAAGTGAAGTAATGCAGTAATGGAAAACCCAATACTGTATGTCCTCTCTTATAAGTGGGAGCCAATCTATAGGTCTTCAAAGGCATATGTAATGACACCATGAACATTGGAGACTCAGAAGGAGTGGTGGGAAGGAAGAAGGAATGGAAAATAACCTATCAGGTACAATGTGCACTAATGAAGGCAATGGGTACACTTAAAGCCCAGACTTCTTCACTACTCTACTAAGCAGCCATGTAACCAAAGACCATTTGTAATCCTAAAGCTACTGAAATTAATGAAATTTTTAAGATAGTCTGGGAAAAAAGCAATCAATGCTTTTGATAACAAGATGTGCAGAAAAGTAAGAAACTCACAGATAATTTTCCCCCAACAGTAATCCTTGACCATGGATGAAAAATTCCATGCTTTTCCCATACTCCTGTACTTGTATAGGACTTAGCAATTTTTCAGCATATTCATAGAATTGAATAAAATCAAAACCTTTATATAAAGACCAGTCTTCTGTGAGATCTAGAAATTTTTGCTCATGATTTTATAATTGTATAATTAAGTTGCCCCAGAAACAATCTCTTATTTTTCCTTTTTTCTAGGATTAAGAAAATTATAATCACTTAAACTGTTGGAATTTAGAAGAAAGAAAGCTACAGGAGCATTGACTGGAGGGTTGTTTGTTTATTAGTCTTTCTAAATTGTCTCTTCATGGTGATTGGAACTGCAGAAGAACATCAACACTGCCAGAATCATTCAGTGTGAAAGGAAATGACAGGAGCCACAAGAAGCAAGAGGGGAATTTATATCTCTACAAATGCACGTGAAGAAAATGGAAGGATCACAAATTAACAGCCTAACAAGCTACCTAAGGAAACTGGAAAAGTAAGACCGCAAAAACCCTAATTTCAGCAGAAGAATCCAGATCACCAAAATAAAAGACCAAATCCGAGACATAGAAGACAAAAAGATAATACAAAACAACCAATGAAACAAAAAGATGGTTCTTCAAAAGGATAAACAAGATCGATGGTCTCCTAGCTAGACTGACCAAGAAAAAAAGAGAAAAAACCCAAATAAGCACAATCAGAAACACAAAAGATGAAGTCACATCTGACCCAAAAGAAATACAAAAGATCATTAGAGACTACTACGTACATTTGTATGTAAACAAACTTGAAAACCTTAAGGAAATGGAGGACTTTCTGACATCACACAACCTACCTAGGTTGAAACAAGAAGAAATTAAGACCCTAAATAGACCAATAACAATAAAGGAAATCAACTATGTAATAAGAAAACTACCTACAAAAAAGAGCCCTGGTCCAGATGGCTTTCCAGCAGAATTCTACAAGACATTTAAGGAGGAGTTGATACCAATCCTACTGAAGGTATTCCAGGCGATTGAAAAGGATGGAACTCTCCCCAAATCATTTTACGAAGACAAATCATATTGATACCCAAATCAGGTTAAGATCCAACAAAGAAGGAGAACTACAGGCCAATATCATTGATGAACATAGATGCTAAAATTCTCAACAAGATCCTAGCAAACCAGATTCAACAACACATCTCAAAAATCTGCCATC
>NW_007253021.1:164624-182177 GCF_000164805.1 Carlito syrichta
GACCACATACTGGGCCATAAATCAAGCATAAGCAAATTTAAAGGATGAAATTTTACCATGCACCTTCTCAGACCACAGTGGAAGGAAAATAAATATTAACAACAACAAGGTCCCCCAAACCCACAAAGACATGGTCACTAAACAGCATAATGCTAAATAACTCCTGGGTCAATGATGACATCAAAACACAGATCAAAAGATACATGGAAAGAAATGAAAATGAAGAAACATCTTACCAAAATCTCTGGGACCCCCATGAAAGCTGTGTTAAGAGGAGAATTTATATCCCTAAAAACATACATGAAGAAAATGAAAGGATCACAAATTAATAGCCTAACAGGCCACCAAAGGAAGGTGGAAAAGAAAGACCACAAAAACCCTAATTTCAGTAGAAGAATCCAGATCACCAAAACAAAAGCCCAAATCCTGAACATAGAAGACAAAAAGATAATACAAAAAAATCAATGAAACAAAAAGCTGGTTCTTCAAAAGGATAAACAAGTTCAATGGTCCCCTTGTTAGACTGACCAACAAAAAGAGAGAAAAAAGCCAAATAACCACAAAACACAAAAGATGAAGTCACATCTGATCCTGAAGAGATACAAAAGATCATCAGAGATGACTACGTACACTTGTATGGAAACAAACTTGAAAACCTTAAGGAAATGGAGGTCTTTCTGACATCACACAACCTGTCTAGGACAGAACAAGAAGAAATTGAGACCCTAAATAGACCAAAAACAATCGAGGAAATTGACTACATAATAAGAGAACTGCCTACGAAAAAAAAACCATGGTCCAGATGGTTTTCCAGCAGAATTCTACAAGACATTTAAGGAGGAGCTGATACCAATCCTATTGAAGGTATTCCAGGCAATTAAAAAAGATGGTACTCACCCCAAATCATTTTACAAAGCTAACATCACATTAATACGCAAGCCAGTTAAAGGCACAACAAAGAAAGAGAGCTACAGGCCAATATCTTTGATGAAAATAGGTGGTAAAATTCTCAACAAGATACTAGCAAACAGAATTCAGCAACACATCTCAAAAATCATCCATCATGACCAAGTAGGCTTCATTCCTGGGATGCAAGGCTGGTTCAACATTGGCAAAACCATAACTGTAATTAAATACATCAACAGATGTCAAAACAAAAACCACATGATTATATCATTAGATGCAGAAAAAGCTTTTGATAAAACCCAGCACCCTTCTTGATAAAAACCCTCGAACATCTATGCATAAAGAGAACATACCTCAAAATAGTAAAAGCCATCTACGAGAAACCCACAGCAAGCATACTCCTAAACAGACAAAAATTGGAACAATTTCCCCTGAAAACTGGAACAAGACAAGGATGCCCACTCTCACCCCTCCTGTTCAATATAGTATTGGAATTCCTTACTAGAGCAATCAGAGAAGAGAAGGCAATCAAGGGTATCCTAATAGGAAAATAGGAAGTCAAGTTATCTCTCTTTGCAGATGACATGGTTGTGTACCTGGAAAACCCAAGAGAATCTGTCAAAAACCTCCTTACACTGATAAAGGCCTTTGGCAGAGTCTCGGGATATAAAATAAATGTGCAAAATGCAATCACATTTATTCACACCAATAATAAACAAACAGAAACCCAAATAAAAACCACAATTCCATTCAAAATAGTCACAAAAAAAATGAAATAACTTGGCATCTTCCTAACCAGAGACTGAAAGACCTTTACAAGGAAAACTACAAAACACTGCTCAAAGAAATCAAAGATGACACAAACAAGTGGAAAAATATCCCATGCTCATGTATTGGAAGAATTAACATCGTGAAGATGTCCATCTTACCTAAGGCAATCTACAAATGCAATGCAATACCCATCAAATTATCAGCAACATTCTTCTCAGACCTAGAAAAAAGAACACAGGAATTCATATGGAAAAATGAATGACCAAGAATAGCCAGAACAATCCTCAGCAAAAAAAAAAAAAAAAAGCAGGTGGTATCGCAGTACCAGACTTCAAACTTTACTATAAAGCTACAATCATCAAAACAGCTTGGTATTGGTATAGGAACAGGCATATAGACCAATGGAATAGAATTGAGATTCCAGAAGCAAAACCTCAATTTCTCAACCAACTCATCTTCGACAAAGCCTCCACCACCTATCACTGGGGAGAGGAGAACCTATTCAGTAAATGGTGCTGGGAAAACTGACTGACCACATGCAGAAGATTGAAGCAGGACCCCTATCTATTCCCATACACAAAAATTAACTCCAAATGGATCAGAGACCTAAATGTAAAACCTCAAACCTTAAGAACCTTAGAAAATGAAGGACATACCCTCATGGAAATTGGAACTGGCATCCAATTCCTGAACAAAACCCGAAACCCACAGGTCATAAGAGAGAGGATAGACAAGTAGAACCTTATTAAACTGACAAGCTTCTGCAAAGCCAAAGAAACCATCAAGAGAGCAGGGAGACAGCCTACAGACTGGGAAAAAGGATTTTCCAACTCCAGGTCTGACAAAGGCTTAACATCTTGGATCTACAAGTAAATCAAACGTGCTGAAAAGAAAAACAAACAACCCCATTATAAAATGGGCAAAAGATATGAACAGACACTTCACAAAGGAAGACATCCGAGCAGCCAACAGACACATGAAGAAATGTTCAACCTCTCTAATCATGATTTGCAAATCAAAACCACACTGGGATACCACCTAACTCCAGTCAGAATGGCAGTTATCAACAACTCAAAAAATAACAGTTGCTGGAGAGGGTGTGACGAAAAGGGTACACTTCTACACTGTTGGTGGGAGTATAAACTAATGCAACCTCTGTGGAAAGCAGCGTGACGATTCCTAAAAGCTCTAAATATCAACCTCCCATATGACCCCACAATCCCCCTTGGGAATATATCCTGAAGAACTCAAATCACTCTATAAAAAAGATACCTGCACACGTATGTTTATCACAACCTTGTTCACAATAGCAAGAACCTGGAAGCAACCATGCTGTCCATCAAAAGAGGACTGAATTTAAAAAGTGTGGTACATATACATGATAGAATTCTGCACAGCCATAAAAAAGAACAAAATCATGAATTTTGCAGCAACCTGGATGGAACTAGAGTCTATAATACTAAGTGACCTCTCACAGAAACAAAGATCTGAATATCACATGTTCTCACTCATATAGTGGACCTTGAACATCCAATGTAATGCTATAAGAAAATGACTGACAGTAGTGGGAAACTATGGGGTGGGGAGGGAGATGGGATTAATGGTAGTAAATATCTGTCTGGGGACGGGGAAACACCTCTTATCAACAAGGGTGCCTGAATGAAACATATTTGTATACCTAACCCTTAACTGTACCCCACAACATCATAATAAAAAATATTGATTATAAAAAAAAGCTGTATAGAATCAATTACAATGAAAAAACTTTGTTAGCAGTATACACTGGAAAATGATTTGAGAGAAGAGTGGAAAATTTAATAATTTGTTTTGGATTTAGATAAACATATTTTTCAGGTAGTACTTTTAATAAGAATCTTTGACATGAAGGGTGTAAAATTTTAAAAAATAAACTAATGAAAATATTGTAAGCAACTTAAAATAAACCTGCAAAACTGATATAATACAGTATATGTAAGGTGAATATGGCTTTAAAAACTGTAAAGTTTAATAATTTGGTTGGGGAAAAGTTAAAATTGTGATTTTTAAAAATGCTCCATAAGTAACATATGATTGAGGAGTTAGTAATATTCCTCATGCCTCCATGCAATTGACCTGTTATATGTGATGTACTATATAGCTAGTAAGAAGGTCTTGACCTTGACTTTCTTTCTAGAAAATCACAACTTTAATTGATATTGAGGATTCTGCAACTTATTCTTTTGGACAGACTTACAAAATTCCATGGTGTTCACAAAATTTACTTTTTATATCAGGTTTAGAGGTTGTAGAAGTAAGAAACTGGGGATTAGAAGCTATTATTTTTTTTTCATCTCAATAGGAGAAGTTAAGACAAACTAATACAAAGTTATTATTTCAAGCCAATGCCAAACTATCTTCTGAGTTTGTTGTACCTAAAATGAACAGTTAATAAGGAAGTTACTTTTTTGGACTGGTTCTTCAGAATTTTTCTTTGTTTTTTTCCTTTTTTTCCCTTTTCTTTTCATCAGAAAATTTTTCTAAAGCATCTACTATGTATCAGGTGTTTGTGCTAAACTCTAGTGATGAAGAAGTCTGGGCTTTAAGTGTACACTCCACTGCACCTTTGCACATTGTACTTGGTAAGTAATTTTTCATCCCTTCCCTCTTTCTAATCCTTCTCCTTGTGAGCTCCAGTGCCCATTATACCATTGTATATGGATTTGCAGATCCTTAGTTTAGTTTCCACTTATAAATGAGAACGTGCAATATTCAGTTATCTGTTCCTGTGTTAGTTCACTTAGGATAATGGTTTCCTATTTCATTCAAGTTGCTGCAAAGGCATTATTTCATTTTTTTTAATGGCCAAATAGTATTCCATGTACATATGTATACCACATTTTTATTATCCACTGATCAATTAATGGACGTTCATGTTGATTCCACACCTTTGCAATTGTAAATTGTGCTGCAATAAACATGAGTTCAGGATTTTTTTTGCATAATGACCCCTGTTCCTTTGTGTAGATACCAAATAGTGAGACTGTTGTATCAAATGGTAGGTCTACTTTTAGTTCTTTGAGACATATTCATACAGATTTAAATAGAGGTTGTACTAATTTGCACTCCCACCAAGAGTGTATAAGTGTAAAATTTTCATTGCACCCTTGATGACATCTATTTTTTAAAAAAAATTTTAAAATAATGGCCATTCTGACTGGTACAAGGTACCTGTATAATTAAAACGTATTTATCAGACTTGCATTTTTCCCCATTTTTATTTTAGATTCAGGAGATACACATGCATGTTTTTTGCATGGATATTTTGTGTAATGGTGGGGATTATCTCTCATGTAGCCCATTTCCCAGATACTAAAAATTGTAATAGATAATTTCTGAATTATAACCTACTCCCCACCTTTTCCCTTATTGGTGTTCCTTGTGTCTATTATTTCCATCATTGTGACCTTTTAGCTCCTGCATATGAATGAGAACATGCAATGTTTGGTTTTCTATTTTTAAGTTCATTAACTTAGAATGTTAATCTCCAATTCCATCTATGTTGGGGCAAAAGAGATGGTTTCATCCTTTTTATGACTGTATAGTATTCCATGGTGTATACATATTACATTTTCTTTATTCATTGAATTGTTGGTGGACACTTAAGTTGGTTCCATGATTTTGTTATTGTAAACACCATTGCAATGAACATACAAGAGCAGGTGTCTTTATATGTATATTGATTTGCTTTCCTTGGATACATCCCTAGTATTGGGATTGCTGGGTCAAATGATAATTTAATTTTTAGTTTTTTTAGAAATCTTCATATTGTTTTCGAAAGAGGGGGAACTAGTTTACTATTGCAAAAACAGTAAGTAAGCATTCTCTTTTCCCTGCATCCATGACAACATCTGTTGTTTTTTGACTTTCTAATAATAACTTCTCCTTATAGTTTTCATTTGTATTTTTCTGATGATTACTAATGCTGAGCTTTTATTCATATGTTTGTTGACCCCTTATGTGTCTTCTTTTGAGAGGTGTCTATTCATGTTTTTTCCCCACTTTTTGATGGTGTGTATGTATGTGTGTGTGTGTGTGTGTGCGCGCGTCTGTAAGTATGTGCACTGAGTCGTTTGAATTCCTTGTAGATTCTGAATATTAACCCTTTGTCTGAGGCATAATTTGCAAATATTTTCTTCCATTATGTAGATTTTCTGTTCACTCTGTTGATTATCTATTTTACTGTACAAAAACTATTTAGTGTAATTAACTCCAGTTTATCTGTTTCTGTTTTTGTTGCAATTGCTTTTGGTGACTTTGTCATGAATTCTTTGCCTAGGCCAATGTCCAGATGAGTGTTACCTAGGTTATCTTCTAGGATTTTTACAGTATCGATTCTTACATTTAAGTCTTTAATTCATTTTGAGTTAATGTTTTTATATGATGAAAGTTAGGGGCACAGTTTCAGTCCACTGCATAGGGTTAACCAATTTTCCCAGCACCATTTATCAAATATTGTGTTCTTTTCCTATTGTTTATTTTTGTCAGCTTTGTTGAGCATCAGTTAGTTGTAAAAATGTAATTTTATTTCTGGATTCTCTATTATGTTCCACTGGTCTGTCTATTTTTGTACCAGTAACATATTTTAGTTACATTTGCCATATAGTATAGTTACATTTGCCTTATAGTATAAAGTCAAGCAATGTAATGCTTCCACAATTGTTCTTTTTGCTTAGAATTGCTATGGCTAGTCAAAGACCTTTTTTTATTCCATATAAACTTTATGATTGTTTTTTCTAGTTCTAAGAAGAACAAAATTGCATTTTTATTGGGATTGCATTAAAACTATAGATTACTTTTGGCTGTATGATCATTTAAAACATTGATTCTTCCAATCCATGACCAAGGGATGTCCTTCCATTTGGGGTTTTATCTCTGATTTCTTTCACCAGAGTTTTTGTAGTTCTTCTTGTAGGAAGCTTTCACCCCTTTTGTTAGGTATATTCCTAGATAGTTTATTTTTGTGTGCCTAGTGTGAGTGGGATAGTTTGAGCATTGTTGGTGTATAAGAGCACTACAGATATTTGTATACTGATTTTGTATCCTGAGACATTACTGAAGTCATTTATCAGGTCAAGAAAATTCTTGGAGAAATCTTTCGGATTTTCTAGGTATGCAACTATGCCATCCAAGAACAGGAATAATTATTTTTTCTTTATTTTAAAAATGTGGGGTACAATTCAGGGTTCGGTGCACAAATGTTCATCACACAGGTACCCTTGTTGATGAGGTGTGACCCTACCTCCTCTGGTAGATTCCCTCAACTGCTAATCCCACCACCACTCCCATGGCAGTGTCCCACTACTGCCAATCACTTTCTTACAGTATTGTGATAATTGTTCAAGGTTTGCTTATGAGTAAGAACATATGGTACTCTGTTCTATTTTTCTGTGATAGATCACTGAATATGATAGAATTTAAATCCATCCAAGTTGCTGCAAAGTTCATATGGTTGTCCTTCTTTATGGTTGCATAACATTCCATTGTGTATATGTACCAAATTTTTTTATCCAGTCCAGCTTTGATGGACAGTATGGTTGGTTCCATGTTTTTGTTATTATGAATAGAGCTGCAACAAACATTCATGTGCAAGTATCTTTTTGTAGAATGATTTGAGTTCCTCTGGGTATATTCCCACTAGGAGGATTGCTGGGTAATATGGATGGTCAATTTCTAGTTCTTTCAGAAATTGCCACACTGTCTTCCAAAGAGGGTACACCAATTTCCATTCCCACCAGCAGGTAAAAAGCATCCCTTTTTCTCTGCATCTTTGCCAGTATCTATTGTTGTTTGTTTTATTAATGATGGCCACTCTTACTGGGTTTAGGTAGTATCTCAATGTGGTCTTGATTTGCATTTCTCTAATGGTTAGTGAGGCTAAGCACATTTTCTCATGTCTGTTGGCTGCCCTTATATCTTCTTTTGAGAAGTATCTGTTCATGTCTTTTGCCCACTTGTTAATGGAGCTGGGTCTTTTTTTTTTTTTTTCCTTTTGGTGCGTTTGAGTTACTTGTAGATACTAGATGTTAGTCCTATGTCAGATATATAGCTGGCAAATATTTTTTCCCATTCTGTGGGCTGTCTCTGCACTGTTGATGGTTTCTTTGGCTTTGAAGAAGGTTTTCAGTTTGATGAGGTCCTACTTGTCTATCTTATGGTATGGGCACATGGGATTTTGATCAGGAATTGGTTGCCAGTTCCAATTTCCATAAGGATGTCTTCTGCATTTTCTAAGATTCTTATAGTTTGAGGTTTTATGTTTAGGTCTTTGATCAATTTAGAGTTAATTTTGTGTATGGTGATAGGTAGGGGTCCTGTTTCAATCTTCTGCATGTGATCAGTCAGTTTTCCCAGCACCATTTACTGAAAAGGCTCTCCTCTCCCCAGTGATTGTTGTTGGAAACCTTATTAAAGATGAGTTGGTTGAGAAATTGAGGTTTTGCTTCTGGAAACTCTATCCTGTTCCATTGGTCCATATGCCTGCACTTGTACCAATACAAGGCTGTTTTGATTATTGTAGCCTTATAGAAAACTTTGAAGTCTGGAAGTGTGATACCTCCTGCTTTATTTCTTTTGCTAAGGATTGTTTTGGCTATTTGTGGTCATTTATGTTTCCGTATGAATTTCTGTATTGTCATTTCTAGGTCTAAGAAGAATAATGTTGGTAATTTAATGTGTATTGGGTTGAATCTGTAGATAGCCTTTGGAAGGATGGACATCTTAACAGTGTTGATTCTTCCTGTCCATGAGCATTTGTTTGTGTCTTCTTGGATTTCTTTTAGCAGTGTTTTGTAGTTTTCATTGTAAAGGTCTTTCATTTCTCTAGTTAGGAAGATGCTGAGGTGTTGCATTTTTTGTGTGGCTTTTGTAAATGGGAATGTGTTTTCTATTTGGTTCTCTGCCTGTTTGTTGTTGTTGTATAAGAATGCAATTTTCTTTTGCACATTTATTTTTTACCCAGACACTTTGTCAAAGTCCTTTTCAGTGCAATGAGATTTTTGACAGATTCTTTTGGATTTTTTAGGTATAGGATCATATCATCGCAAAGAGGGATAATTTGACTTCCTCTTTTCCTATTTGGATACCCCTGATCTCCTACTCTTGTCTAATTTCTCTAGCTAGGACTTCCAACACAATGATGAACAAAAGGATGAGAGTGGGCAGACTTGTCTTGTTCCAGTTTTCAGCGAAATGTTTCCATGTACTGTCCCTTTAGCAATATGCTACCTGTGGGTTTATGTTAGATGGCACTTACTATTTTGAGATTTGCTCTTTCTAGGCTTAGGTGTTTGAGGGTTTTTATCAAGAAGCGATACTGGATTTGATCAAGAGATTTTTCTGCATCTAATGAGATAATTGTGTAGGTCTTGTTTTTATATCTGTTGATGTATTTAATTACATTTATGGTCTTGCGGATGTTGAACCAGCCCTGCATCCTGGGGATGAAGCCTATTTGGTCATGGTGGATGATTTTTGAGATGTGTTTTTGGATTCAACTTGTTTGAATCTTGTTGAGGATTTATACATCTATGTTAATAAGGGATATTGACCTGTGGTTCTCTTTTTTGTTGAATCTTTACCCGATTTGGGTGTCAGTGTGATGGTAGCTTCATAAAATGATGTAGGGAGACTTCCATCTTTCTCAGTTGCCTAGACTACATTCAGTAAGATTGGTATCAGCTCTTCCTTGTACATTTTATAGAATTCTGCTAGAAAGCTGTCTGGTTCAGGTTTTTTTTTTTTTTTTGTAGGTAGTTTTCTTATACAGAGTCATTTTTCTGTGTTGATATTAGTCTATTTAATGTCTCAATGTCTTCTTGTTTCAATCTACGGAAGTTGTGTCATGTCAAAAATTTCTCCATTTCATTTAGTTTATGAAGCTTGTATCCGTACAAGTGTGCATAATAATCTCTGATAATCTTTTGCATATTTTGGGGATTAGTTTTGATTTAATCTTTTGTATTTCTGATTGTGTTTATTGGGTTTTTTCCTCTCTTTTTCTTGGTCATTCTGACTAGAGGTCCATCAATTTTGTTAATTCTTTCAAAGAACCAGGTTTTGTTTTGTTGATGTTTTCTATGATATTTCTGTCCTTTATGTCCTGTATTTGGGCTCTTATTTTGGTGATCTGAATTCTTCTGCTAAAGTTAGGGTTCTTGTGGTCTTCTCTTTCCAGCTCCCTTAGGTGATTTGTTAGGCTATCAACTTGTGATCTTTCCATTTACTTGATGTGAGCTTGTAGAGATATAAATTCCCCTCTTAGAACTTATTTCATGGCATCCCAGAGGTTTTAGTAACATGCTTCTTCATTTTTATTTGTTTTCTGGAAAATTTTAATTTCTGTTTTGTTGACCCAGTAGTTATTTAGCATCATACTGTTTAGTGTCCATATCTTTGTGGGCCTTGGGGAAATTTTGTTGGTGTTGATATTTATTTTTATTCCACTGTTGTCTGATAAGGTGCATGAGGATGTTTCAACCTTATGGAATTTGTTTATGCTTGATTTATGACCAAGGATGTGATCTATCTTGGGGTAGGTTTCATGTAGTGATAAATAGAATGTATATTCTCTGGTTGTTGGGTGGCTTATTCTGTAGGTATCTATTAAGTCCATTTGGTTGCATGTCAAGTTTAGGTTCTGCATCTCCTTATTGATTTTTTGTCTCAATGATCTATCTAGGACAGATAGTGGGGTATTCAAGTCCCCACAGTAATAGTGTTAGAGTCAGCATCTTTTTAAAATTTATATAGTAGTTGCTTTGTAAATGCTGGTGATCCTGTTTTGGGGTGTATATATGATTAGGATGGATTTTTCTTGTTGATAGATTGAATCTTTTATCATTATGTAGTGTCCCTTCATATCTTTTTAAATTTTTGATAGCTTAAAGGTTAATTTATCTGATATTAAGATTGCGACTCCAGCCCTCTTGTGATCCATTTGCCTGGAAATTCATTTTCCATCCTTTGACTTTGAGTCTGTGTTTGTCCCTTGTGATGAGCTGAGTTCCCTGGATGAAGCATATAATTGGGTCGTGGTTTCTTATCCAGTTTGCTATTCTGTGTATTTTCAGTGGTGCATTAATCCATTTACATTCAGGCTGAACAGGAATAATTTGACTTCTCATTTGCTGATTAGGATGTCTTTTATTTCTTTTGCTGAATTTTTCTTGATAGAACGTCCAGTACAATGTTGAATAAGAGTGGTGAGAGTGGACATCCTTGTCTTGTTTCTGTTTTGAGGGGGAACATTTTCAACTTTTCATAGTTAAGAATGATGTTGGCTATGGGTTTTTCATATATGACTCTTATTATTTTATTCAATGCTCAGTTTGTTGAAGGTTTTTATCATGAAGGGATGTTGGATTTTGTCAAATGCTTTTTTGTATCTATTGAGTTGACTATATGGTTTTCATTTTTTCTTTTATTTTTGTACTGGATCATATTTATTGATTTACAGATATTGAACTACCATTGCATCACTGGAATAAAACCTACTTTGTTGTGATGGATAAATTTTTTGATATGCTGTTGAATTTGGTTTGTTAGTATTTTGTTACTGAATTTAGCATTTATTTTCTTTCTTTTTTTGAGTTGGAATCTCACTCCATTGTCCAGGCTGGAGTACAGGGGCATGCTCAAGGCCACACCACCATCAACCTGCTGGGCTCCAGCAATCCTTTTGCCTTAGCCCTCCAAGTAACTGGAAAAAGAGGTGTGCACTACCATGCCCAGATAATGTTTTAATTTTTTGTAGAGATTAGGTCTCACCAAGTTGTCTGAGCTGGTCTCACACCTGCGTGCTCAGGCAATCCATTCATTTTGGTCTCCCAAAGTTCTGGGATTACAGGCTGAGCCACTGAGCATGGCCAGCATTTATTTTCATCAGAAAAACAGGCCTGCTGTTTTCATTTTATGTGGAGTGCTTGCCTGATTTTGGTATCAGTGTAATACAGGTTTCATAGAATGAATTAAAGATGAATCCATTCTCCTTGATTTTCTGGAATAGTTTTAGAAGGATTAGTACTAGCTCTTCTTTGTATGTATTACAAAATTTACCTGTGAATCTATTGGACCCTGGGCTTTATTTTGTTGAGAAATATTTTTTATTACTGATTCAATTTTATTGCTCACCATTGGTGTATTTAGGGTACTTATTGCTTCCTAATTCAGTTTTGAAAAGTTGCATGCTTCTAGAAATTTATCCATTTCCTCTAAGTTTTCTGGTTTGTTGCCATAGAAGTAAAGTATTCTCTAATGATCATTTTTATTTCCATGGTATCAGTTTTTATGTCTCCTCTGTCATTTTTGATTGAATTTATTTGAATTTTCTGTTTTTTTTCTAGTTTAGTCTAGCTAGCAGTTTGTTGATTTTGTTTATGCTTACAATAACCAACTTTTTTATTGATGTTTTCTATCTTTTTTATCACAATTTTATTTAGTTATTCTACTATCTTTGTTATTTAATTTTTATTTTATATTTTTATATTATTCTTGTTTTTCTAGTTCCTTGAGATGCAAGGTTAAACTGTTAATATTTGCTTTCTCTATCCTTTAAAAAAATGTGGTCATTTAATACTATAAACTTTTCTTTCAGAATTACTTTTCCTGTGTCTCAGAGATTCTAGTATGTTGTGTCACTATTTTATTTTTTTAATTTTTTAATCTTAAATATGTGGGGTGCAATTCAGGTTTAGGTATACAAATATTCCTTATGCAGGTGTCAATATTTTATTATTTATGATCTTTTAAAAATTACAACCCTAATTTCATTGTTTACTCAAGGGTCATTTGAGATCTAGTTCTGTTTACATGCAGTAGTGTAGTTTTGGGAGTTTCCCTTAGTCATGATTTTAATCTTTACTCCACTGTGTTCTGAGAAGATGACTGGTATAATTTTGATGTTTCTAAATTTATTGAGATTTGCTTTATGGCTATACATATGGTCTATTTTGGAGAATGTTCTATGTGGCAATGAGAAAAATTTGTATTTTTAAGTTGTTGAGTGGACAGTTGTAGATGTCTATTAGGTCCACTTGGTTTATATTACAGTTTAGATCTAGCATTTCTTTGCTAATTTTCTGCTTTAATGGTCTGTCTCTTGATGTCAGTGGGTTGTTAAAGTCACTCACTTTATTGCATAGCTAATGATATATTTTCTATGGTTAAGCAGTGCTTTTTTCACAAATTTGGGTGCTCTAGTACTTGGTTCATAGACGTATAAAACTTTTTGTTGAATTTCAACCTTCATCATTATATAATTTCCTTTTTTATCATTTTTTTTTACTGTTTTTGGTTTACAGTCTGAGTTATCTGATATAAAAATGGTCACTGCAACTCGTTTTTGTTGTCCATTCACCTTATATATCTTTTTCCACCCATTTACTTTGATTCTGTGACTGTCTGGCCAGCAGATGGGTTGCTTGTAAACAGCATATGGTTTTTGTTTTGTTTTATAGCCAGTTTGCCACTCTGATTATTTTAAGTGGGGGTATTTAGACCATTTACATGCAGGGTTAATATTAGTATGTGAGTTTTCATTCCTGCCATAGTGTTGTAAGCTAGCTGATTTGGGTGTGTACTTGCTTTGCAGGCACTGTGCACTTTGTATTCATGTGATTTTTTGTGATAGTGGCAGTCATCTTTTTATTTCCAAGTTTAAAACTCCTTTCAGAATCTCTTGTGGAGCTGGTTTAGTGACATAAATTAGCTTACTGTGTGTTTGTTGGGGAAGGACTTTTTTCCTCGATAATTTATGAAGCAGTTTGGCTGGATATAAAATTCTTGGCTGGAATTATTAATTTTTTTTGAGTTGGAGTCTCACTCGGTTGCCCAGACTGGAGTGCAGTGGCCGCTCCCAGCCACCGCAGCCTCGACCTGCTGGGCCCCGGTGATCCTTCTGCCTCAGCCTTCCGAGTAGCCAGAATTACAGGCACACGCTACCATGCCCGACTGATTTTTTTTTTTTTATTTATTGTAGAGATGAGGTCTCGCTGCCCAGGTGGGTCTCGAACTGCGGGCTCAGGCAATCCACTCACCTCAGCCTCCCAAAGGCACGGGATTACAGGCTGAGCCACCGAGCCTGCCTGAATTTTTTTTTTAAGAAGGTAGAAAATAAGTCCCCCATTGTCTTCTGGCTTGGAAAATTTATGCTGAGAAGTATGCTGTTTATCTAATGTCCTTTCCTTTATAAGTCATTTGGTTCTTCTGTCTTGTTGCTCTTAGGATATTTTTTTTATATTGACTTTGAAGAATCTCACATTACTGTGCCTTTATGAAGTTCTTCTTGTGATGTATTTTGCATGAGTTCTTTGGACTTCTTATATCTGAATGTCTAGGTTTCTCTCAAGACCAGGGAATTTTTCCTGAATTATTCCTTGAATATATTTTCCATATTAATTTTTAATTTCTTCTCCCTCTGGAATGCCTATGGTTTGGAGGTTTGGTTGCTTTACATAGACCCATGTTTCTCATATAATTTGTTCATTCTTTATGTTCTTTTTTCTTTATTTCTTTCTGAGAGGATTAGTTCAAATAATTTGCCTCCTACTTGAGATTCCTTCTTCCAATTGTTCTACCCTATTGCTAAAGCCTTGTACTGTGTTTTGTATGCATTTCCAACATAGAGTTTTAATTTTTTTTTTGAGTTGGAGTCTCACTCTGCCACCCACACTGGAGTGCAGTGGCCACTCCTGGCCACCGCAGCCTTGACCTGCTGGGCTCCAGTGATCCTTCCGCCTCAGCCTTCCAAGTAGCTGGAATTACAGGCATGTGCTACCATGCCCGGCTGATTTTTATTTTATTTATTTATTGTAGAGATGAGGTCTCATTGCCTGGGTGAGACTCGAACCCACGGGCTCAGGCAATCCACTCACCTCAGCCTCCCAAAGGCACGGGATTACAGGCTGAGCCACCGAGCCTGGCTGAGTTTTAATTTTTTTAAATGTTATCAGTCTCTTCTTCCACTTCCTGTATTGTTTTGGTTGGGGTTAGAGTGTGGAGGCTAGGGAGGCTTGTTGCATAAAACTATCTGCCCAGGAAAATTGAGTTGGTTTAGGGTACTAATTCAGGTGTATAGCAATGGGGACTGCCTAAACCTGGTACTGTGGAAAAATACTTCCCTGATATATTTGAAGTGCAGGCTGTAGTCTTTCACAATGACACCTCTGGCTCAATTCTGTGTCACAAAGCTGACCTTGGCTTCAGGCCTCACTACACAGGAGAAACCATGAGATGAATACCTCTCCTGCTGCTCTGGCTGCTGATGCAAGAATAGAGAGTTGGGGTTCCTACTACTGGTCTCCTGACACTTAGACTGCTTCCCCAAATATGTAGAAGTAGGGGCCCTCCTTTCTATCAATATTTCTGGTGCACACTACCCCAACTAGTCTGGTAGGGTGCTGGAGTTCTTAACAGTGATGGTTGCAGAAGAGTTCCAGGTTACAAAACTGACATGGGCCACAGGACCCACTGTTCATGGGAAACTGTGACTACAACAATCTCCTTCTGTTCAGGATGCTGGTTCTGGTCTGTGGGAGTAGAGGAGAGTCCTTTGCTGGGCTCATGTCTTGCTATTTCTGGGGTCCTTTGCTGCAACTGCCCAAAGGAGTGATACAGGGTAAGGTGCCCAGGCAGTGTCACACAGACTGATTCAGGATAGAAGACTTGAACCTGGCAGCCTGTCTCTCCAGGAGAGAAACACAACTTTGAGGATTCTCCTGCTGCTCCCAGTCACAGGCCAAGATGAGCCCAGGTCTGGTTCCAAAGCCTGGGGCAATCTCCATGCTTTTACCATACTCCAGAGAGGTAACCTTGTCTCTGGACAGAAGCCAAAAGGTCTGCAGCAGTTGCTGTTGCTGAGATAATCGATTCCAGTAAAAAATGGTGTCTTCCTCAACTGTCCCAGATTTGAGAGAACACTATGGCTTTACTGGGTGTCCTTTTCTCTCACCAAGTCTTTTCCTCTCTCAAGAAAGTTCCAGGGCCCAGAAAAAATGAAGTGTTCTTCTGTGGCTCATGTTATGCAGATTCCTGATTGGAAGGTATGTCTCAGAAGGGAGTTTTCAGTCCCGTCCCATGTTCTGAGGTTGCACTCACTTTCCTTTACAGAGTGTTGTCACAGGGGATATTTGGCCATCTTCTTCTCCCTGAGTTCTGGGGTATCTTTTGTCATTTTAATGAATATTAATTTTCTTTCTTGAATTATAGTTCACTGTGTTGGCCTTTTCACAGTATTTCATAAAGTTCCTACAAGTGAGACACGCCAGATAGCCTGTAATCTGCCATCTTGGGAAAAGCACAGCAGATTTGCATTATTATTATAATTTTATTTTTCCTCCCTTTTCTGCTCTATCTGAAATCACAGAATTAACTAGAATGGACAATATAAAGTGTAGCCGTTTGACCAGAGAAAGAGCATGCTGTAAGAACTATGTCTAAAATTCAAATTGTAGTCAGTTCACTTTTTCCCCTGAAGACTCCTGGGAAGAATCGATTTTGCAGGCTGCTGACTTCCTTCACCTTTAATCGATTCAATAACACCTCTTCTCTCCCAGAAAAGAAAATATAGAGAAGCAGGCAATGTATTGTTCGCATTTTATACCTTCTTTTATCTAAAAGGTATTGGGCAGATCTTTGGACACTTTGTTATATTTTTCAGAAATTAAAATTATATGAAAGCAGCAGATTTTTTTTCAATTACATAACTATAAGTTCACCCTTAAACAAGTTATCTCCCTTCACTAAGTGTCGGACTGAGATAAGTTAAATAAAAATGCAGTGCCAAATAGCAAGACCTGCCCTATATTTCCACAAAAGAGACAACATAGAATAAATATTCTACTATGAGTCAAGTGAAATTATTGCATATTTGGGACATTCATATTTAAAATCAATAATATCTCTGTATTACTGTTTTTCTCAGGAACTTATAGCTTTAGTATCTAGGCATTAAAACACTTTCTAGAGAAGGAAACATTTCACTAAGCCTATTCTGTCCCTGGAGTTTGTGGAGGGAAATATTATATAATTGGGCTCACGTCTAGTAGTTGACATATATTTTGCAATTCTGCTAATTTCAGTTCATTCTTTCTGGTGAGTAAATCTCAAAGCTGAAACAGTTCTAGTCTACTTTTATTTATAATACCAGATGCTTTTGAAAGAAATAGGTAGCAAGAAGGGTGTGGGGTAGCAATTGGATAGATGCATGTACATATGAAAACATACATACCCTTTTCATGCATTCTGGCTAGTGTCAGATTTAATTGTTCTCATTTTTTAGGCTTATTTTTAGGCTAAGTTGTTAACATTTTGCCCAGAGTGAAGAGAGATTCAAATTTAAGGGACTGGTTCCAACATACTATTTTTTAAAATGATAAATAATGTTATATCACAGGAAATTCATGTTGTTTATGAACAAGTCTCATTACAACTACTGGGAGACTTTTGTAGAGAAGTTGAATATGACAAGACAGTATCTGTAAACCTGACAGTCATTTAATAATAATAATGACGAACATGTAGTGAGGATTTACATTGTTAAATTATTTACTTTAATTCTTAAATTCTGTATGCATACTCATAAGCTATTTATACAGAATAATGCAAAAATGGGCATGTTAATGGTCTAATGTATTTACCTATTCAGTCTAATGTTAACACTATGGTTTACAGTGCTTTATTTTTTTAAACATATTTTTTATTAAATTGTGGGGTACAGGTAAGGGTTAAGTAAACAAATGTGCATCATTCAGGCAAACTTGTTAATAAGGGGTGTCTCCCCATCCTCAGACAGATATTGACTACTGTTAGTCCCACCTCCCTTCCCCTCCCTACCCCCCCCAT
>NW_007253021.1:182635-183166 GCF_000164805.1 Carlito syrichta
TTCTTGCTATTGTGAACAATGCTACAATAAACATTCGTGTGCAGGTATCTTTTTGATAGACTGATTTGAGTTCTTCAGGGTATATTCCCAGTAGGGGGAATACAGGGTCATATGGGAGGTCAATATTTAGAGCTTTTAGGAATTGCCACACTGCTTTTCACAGAGGTTGCATTAGTTTCTACTCCCACCAACAGTGTAGAAGTGTACCCTTTTGACCACACCCTCTCCAGCAACTGTTATTTTTTGAGTTTTTCATAATTGTCATTCTGACTGGAGTTAGGTGGTATTTCAATATAGTTTTAATTTGCATCTCCTTGATGATTAGTGAGTTTGAACATTTCTTCGTGTGTCTGTTGGTCGCTCGGATGTCTTCCTTTGAGAAGTGTCTGTTCATATGTTTTGCCCACTTTATAATGGGTTTGTTTATTTTTTTCTTTTCAACACGTTTGAGTTACTTGTAGATCCAAGATATTAGGCCTTTGTCAGACCTGGAGTTGGCAAATACTTTTTCCTAGTCTGTGGGCTGTCTCC
>NW_007253022.1:0-13874 GCF_000164805.1 Carlito syrichta
TTCATGTCAAGCAAGCTATTTTAGCAGGCTATTATAGGTTTTGCAGATAGATATTTCATTTCCCCCTTTTAGTTTTTCATGAGTCAATGTGTTGACTCATCTGTCATAAGTATATTATTATACTGGGGTCTTATAGACATAAATTTCACAGAACTGATTTGCTGTTTGACAAAATGGTTAATTCAATTTATTACGCAGGGCCTGATAAGGAGACCGAGAAGTAGTATGAGAGGTTCAACTAGACTAGTAACAAGAGTAGTTAACCATGGGTTCCAATCAGATAAAACCTAGAACCAGGATTTATGATGTTCTTTTTCTTTTGTAGTTTGTCTAAATTTTCTCAGACCTTTTGCAAAGTATCTTTAATAACCCCTGATCTGTTGGCATAAAAACAGCAAGCTTCTCCAAGGATTACACAGAGTTCCCCTTGGAGTAGAAAAAGTAAATTTAGGCCTCTATGATTCTGAAGGACAACTTCAGCCAAGGATTCCATCTGGTCATGGAGGTGGTCCACGGAAAATTGCAGATTCCCCAGGTCGCTATTAATTTCCTGGGCAAGGTGAGATAAACCCAGTTCTCCATGGACCAGGGCAGCAATATAAATTGCAGCTGTTCCTGCTATACTTAACCCGACTAAGGCAGGTACTACCAATGGAACAGCACATCTTGAAGGAGCCATTGGAAGACCAGGGAGATTAAGCAGAAGAGTTTCCTTAGGACCACTATGAGCATAAACTTGAGGCAGTACATAAACAGTAATATACAAGATAGGCTGATTAATTAACCTTTTGGTAGTAGCACATTTTGTAAGACCTGTAGAACTAGCTAACCATGTGTTGGCAGGGGCCACATGGATTCAGCCATGGTTAGGGTGAGGGACAAGTTACAAATATCAGGGAATGGAGAAGCTGTAGATTGAAACCTGGAGTCACAAGGCAGGAGGATTTACCAGTTACATCACCTAGAGTAATGTGAACCATTTCCGGAGTGCAGTTAGTTCTGCATATAATAGGAGTTTCAGCTCCTAAGCCCACATAGTAAAAGAGTTTTGGCTTTAAGCAAATCCAGCAATCTGAGTCCAACTGAGGCATTGTAACATTTAGTAGATGGTGCATATTATTCAACATAGGAAAATGACTAGGAGGTTGATGAGCCAGGTTTGGAAGTGGCCGTGGCAAACTTGGAAACTGTTGAGATGAATCCAGGGTCGTGGGTTGGCTGGCAGAAGGCAGAGGCTGAGGTGGTAACTGAACAAGGGACCTTCAGCTCTGCCAAATATTATCATAGTTTTGTAGGTGACTTTGCTGCCAAATGGGTGAATAAGGCACCATGTTCATACCCATTCAAATAGAGTCATATACCCCAGGTATTTCCTATACTCCAGGAACAATGGAAAAGATTGGTAACCTTTACATATATAGGTCATCCCAGGTCAGCACCCAGCTGAAGGGTAATTTCAGAGGTGTCATTAGACCCTCCACTGTATGTTGCAAAGGTGACACATTTCCATTCTGGGCAAAGAAATCGTTTTCCTGGTCAGTGGGATTACTGGGGCAGAGATAAAAATCTACATCCTTTATACAACTGGGGACTGCCCACTGATTGGATGATTTGCTGTAGTAATGATTTTGTATACCATGTTTACTGTACAGGTATCCAGATATACATTCCTTTTCTATTTGTTCCAGGTCAGGAAGGTTTACTTTAAACTGTACCAGGGGTGAACTGTGGATCCAGTTTTGGATTGCTAGGACCTTCCTCGATGTAAAAGAGGTTAAAGAAAAGGTATAGGCAGCACAGTAAGTTATTCCAAGAGGGGGAAAACAAATTAAGAAGCAACACTATAACATAGTAGGACAATAACACATTCTATGCATAGGAGATAGAATATTAACAGAAACTTTTTGCCACATTTTCAATCTGGAGGAGCTATAGTAAGCAATTCTGTGCCAAAACCCAAAACAAGTGGGATTACAAACACAAGAGGTATAATTATCAACCCGTCTGTTTGAGTCTCACGGTTTAGATGTACATTAGAAGGTGACCTGGTGGAGCTAGGTCAGTTTCCCTGGCCCTTTTAACTCAGGTGTGGTGAATCCAGCTTGTAATCCATCGACATTGATTGCTGTTGGAGTGGTGAGAATGGCAAGAAATAGTCCCTTCCAGGTAGGAGTTAGTCCTTTCTGGAGCTTTTTGATGAAAACCAGGTCATCAGGCTGGAATGGATGACAAAGCATGGAGGATGGAGTGGGCAGAACAGCACTAACATTGGAGTGTACAGTTGCCTGGACCTGTTGTAGAGACTGGAGATAATTTAACAGAGATTGGTTAGTTATTTCTTCTAGAATGGGATCCTGCAATTGGGGCAACAAAGGAGGACGTCTTCCAAACATAATTTTATATGGAATACATCGAGTATGGTGAAGAGCTGTAGGCAGAAGATTTACCCATTTTCCACAGGTCTCTATTATTAATTTGGTTAAAGTAGATTTCAGAGTTTGGTTCATGTGTTCAACCTGCCCAGGACTTTGTGGTCAGTAAGCACAATGTAATTTCCTGTTTATGTTTAGTGCCTTACTAACCAGCTGCACTATGGACAAGGTGAAGGCAGGACCATTGTCAGAGCCAACAAAGAGGGTGATCCCAAACCAAGAAATAATTTCATTTAGTAAAAACCTAGTAACCATTAGGGTGGTTTATTTTTGGTGGCAAAGTAGATACAAACACTAGCAAATAGTTATACCCCACATGAGGGGGCTTTATTTCACTGAAGTCCACTTTCCATTTTTTCTCTGGGAGTTACTTCTCGAGCTCTAATGCCACCTGGGGATCTGAGCCCTTGTTTTGCATTGACTTTGGCACAGGCCGGGCACATAGTGGCTGCCGTTGCAGCTATGCTTTTTAAATTATTAATGTGATAAAAATGATTTAACAGTTTAGTCATTTTGGTACCTCCCAAATGTGTAGCAGAATGTAGTTGTTTTACCAAGGTATGTCCCGAGGTTTCAGGCAGAATAATTTTAGAGTCCTTGATCCACCAGCCAGTGGAGGCTTTGTAAGCTCCTGCTAGGTCCTCCTGTTCTTCCTGGGAATAAGTCGGTGGTTCTGGAAGAGAAGGAGCTGGAAATATTTTAATTAGCAAGATAGTCAGAGGTTCAACTGGGAGTTCTGCTGCCTTCTGAGTCGCCTGGTCTGCCAGGCAGTTTCCAGTTGCTTCTGGAGTATCTGATATCTGATGTCCCTTGCAATGAATGATGGCTACCTCCTTGGGCAGCCATATAGCCTTTAAGAGGGCTAAGTTTTCCTCCTTGTTCTTTATAGTCTTACCTGCTGCAGTAAGAAGACCTCGTTCCTTGTAGATCATGACATGCACATGCAATGTAGCAAAAGCCTACCGGCTGTCGGTGAAGATGTTTACCTATTTCCCTGTTCCCCAGCATAGGACCTGAGTTAAAGCAAGTAATAGCCGTTTGATCAGAGGTACCTTGAGGCAATGCCTGTGACCAGATTACATCCTGAGTTGTTGGTTACAGCTACACCAGCCCTGTGGATTCCCTTTACTACCAGGCTGCTACCATCTTTGAGCAAGTCAGCATCAGCCTGGTTCAAGGGAGTGTCCTGAAGATCGGGACAACTGGCCTGAGAGATGTCCAACATGCTTCACAGTCATGAACTGGCATTTCCGGATTGTCATCAGGCAATAGGGTGACCAGACTGAGGCATTGCATAGGAGAGAAAGCTAGTTTAGGTTGGTCAAGCAAGAGAATTTGATACTGGGTAATATGAGCATTTGCCATCCGTGGCCAGAGGTTCCCCACAACAGAGTTTCTATGGTATGGGGAACAGTCAAAGCCATATTTTGGCCAAAGTCAATTTATCTGCTTCTTTAACTAGTATGGCTGTGACTGCAATGGCCCAAAGACAAGATGGCCAGCCAGAAGCCACTGGATCCAGTCTTTTTCACAAATAAGCCACCAGTCTCTATTTCCATGGCCCTAGGGTCTCAGGGAGGACCCCTTTTGCAATCCCTCATTTTTTGTGAATGAACACGTGGAAAGGTTTGGTGACATCTGGAAAGGCTAGAGCTGAGATTTGGGTCAGGACGGTTTTTAACTGCTGGAATGCTTGTTCCTCAGTAACAGTCCAGTTTAGGGGTTGATCCCCTGCCATGGCTGTGTTCAGAAGCTTGGCAATTTCAGCAAATCCTGCCACCCCTAGGAATTCCCATACCTGTTTCTTGGTGGTAGGCATGGGGATTTGAAGAATGGCTTCTTTCTGAGCTGAGGTTAGGTCTTATTTACTTTCTTTTAGTTGGTATCCCAGGTAGGATCCTTCACTGGAGCAGAGCTGTGCCTTATTTGCTGATACTCGATAACTGAAGTCCTGGAGAAGCTGGAGCAGAGCCTTAGTACCTTGTAAACAAGTGTCCAGGTCTGCAGCTGCAAGTAAGAGATACTTAACATACTGGAGTAAAGTACATTCAGGGTGTAGGGCATGGGACCCTGACAAATCCTGTTGCAAGTCTTCCCCAAAAAGAGTTGGGGAGTTCTTGAAACCTTGTGGTAACTGAGTCCAGGTTAAATGACTGGTGTCCCCTCAGTTAGGATCTGTCCATTGAAAAGCAAAGATAGGTTGACTGATGGGGGATAAAGGATTGGAGAAGAATGCTTCCTTTAAATCCAGTACAGTATATACCTGATGTTGAGGAGGAAGCAGGCTAAGCAAAGTATATATGTTAGGAACAGTAGGATGAATAGTTTCAACTTGCTTATTAACTTCTCTTAAGGCTTGAACTGGGCGATAATCAGAGGTTCTTGGTTTCTTAACTGGCAGTAAAGGAGTGTTCCAGACTGACTTACATGGGGTTAGAATATTAGCAGCTAAGAGTCTTGATATGAGGAGTAATTACGTTCCAGGCCTGTAAACTCATAGGGTACTGACAATTGTGAACAGGACTAGCTGATGCTATTAAACCTACCACCACTGTAGGGTGATGTTTCACCAGTCCTAGTGGGTTGGTCTCTGCCCAGACTGTAGGAAACTTCTGTTGTAACTGTAGAAATAAACTTGATGGGGCATTTTCAGTAGAGGACTTAGAGGAAGTTAAAAGATATTCTTCAGGGAGTGAAACCATTAGGAGAATTTGGTAGGCAGTAGGAATGAATATTTCAGTTTTGTCAGGTGAAAACACAATGGTAGCTTTTAACTTTCAAAGTAAATCTCAACCCATAAGAGGGAATGGGCCATCTGGAGCTATTAGAAATGAGTGAGTCATATAGTGGACCTTGATCATCCAATGCACTACTATAAGAAAATGTCTGACACTGTTGAGAAACTATGGGGGGGGATGGGACTAATGGTAGTAAACATCTGTCTAGAGTTGGGGAGACACCAGTTATCAACAAGGGGACCTGAATGAAGCATATTTGTATACCTAACCCTTAGCTGTACCCCACAATATAAAAATAAAAAATATAGATTATAAAAAGAAATGAGTGAGTGACTTGCTTTTGTCCCAAATTGACAATCCGGTTGGAAGTGAACTTGCAATTACTAACTGCCCCTCTTGCTCCCTGGACCAGAACCCACCTCTTAGACATAGGTCCCAATCGTATTTTCAGGATGAAATGTTCTGTCCCAGTGTCCACTAAGAGTTGGACTGTGTGGCCCCCGATAGTTGCTGCTACCATGAGCTCTTGGGGGCCTAAGGAGAAAGAACCCTCAAGAGTTCAAATTATTTCCAGACTCTTCAGCAGATGGCAGGACCAGAACTGACTTAGGGTTCTCTTGTTGTGGGCAAAGGGGGCAATCTTTGATCCAATGCCCTAGTTCCTTGCAATAAGCATATTGGTTCTTTGCCAACTGAATGCGTCTGGGTTTCTGACCCTTTTGGCCTTCTGGTTATTGAACTTTTGATGCGGAGGCTTGGAATCACCCTCTGAGGCCCAGAGTGCTGTTACCAGGATTTTGGCTTGTCTTTTTGTGGGCTTGTCAGCTGCCTCCACTGCCTGCTTTTGTTTCTCAGCATCTTGGTTATTATAAACTTTGTGGCTTATTTTGAGCAGTTGAGAAATATTTATTCCTACAAAGCCTTCCAGTCTTTGTAACTTCATCCTAATGTCTGGAGCTGCCTGAGCCACAAATGCAAGATTTACAGCTTGAGCACTCTCGGGAGCAAAGGGATCATAAGGGGTGTAGATTCAAAATGCTTCTTGGAGGCACTCAAGGAATGCCCCTGGAGACTCCTTGGGTCCTTGGAGAATCTCAGTGGTTTGGAAAAGATAGGTTTTTGAGTTGCCCCCTTTAGTTCTACTAATAGAGCCCAGTGATAGGTATCCAATGCCCTGGATCCTGCTGAGGTGTTAGGGTCCCAGTCTGGGCAAGAAAGCAGAAAATCTCTATCTAGTATATCTTGCTTTTCTTCTTGTGTGCCCCAAATAGAGTCCAGAATAAACTTCCTGGCCTCAGTTCTAATGCATTCCTGCTCTTCAGCAGTGAATACATTGACAACGAGATGTTGACAATCATCCCATGTGGGACAGTGGATGTGAATAACTGATTCCCTTAAAGAAATCAATATCTGTGGCTTAGTTGAGAAGGGAGGGTTCTGATACATCCAGTTATATAAATCAGAAGAGGAAAAGGGAGTATATGCTATAAACAACTGCCCGGCTTGATCTCTCCCCGACACAGGAGGAACTTCCCAGAGAGGAAGGAGTGGGGCCAGATCAGTCCAGAATTGGAGTCGAGCAGCCAGAGGCAGAGAAGACAAAAAGGGGTTAGAACTGGGAACAGCCTCAGCTACAACTGGGCTTGTGGATGATGGTGGGCAAACAGAGGTGGTGGAGGTAACAGCGGGTGAGGAAGCCTGGGAAGAATATGGAGGAGGGTTAGAATTAACTGGATCATCAAGAGGATCCAAGTAGAGGGGGGCAAAACAGGATACAACCCAGAGGAAGCAGAGGCTGCAGGTAACAGGTATGGTGCAACCTTTGCCTCAGGGAGAGGTGGCTTAGATGAAGGAGAGTCCATAACATGAGGATTAGTACATCCTGGCCACCTAAGAGGTGAAGAGACCAGGACTCCACAGGTGGTTTCAAGAGAACATGGCTTTAACCAGGGTGGTGGGTTCTGAACCAAACTTAGCCACTGATCAATATAGGGGAACTGATTCGGATGGCCAGGATTCCCTGTCACAACCTTCCAAACAGATTCAGTAATTTTAAAATCCAGAGACCCTTTAGAGGGCCATCCTACTTTAAATGCAGGCCAGTCTATATTACAGAGTTCAGAGTCTGCCTTTTGAGAGGCAGACACTGTAGTCCTCAGCAAATGCAATGGAGAAATTCTTTAGCATACAGTCCAGAGGACTGACTAATTTAGAATTCTGAGATCCCATGACACACAATAAACAAGCAGCACAAAGACAAATAGACAAATTATGCGTCCAAACCAAAATGAAAGGTACAAATCCCTGGAACATCTTAGGGAAGAATACAGAGGACTCTATTCAGCCAATGTCTTAACTCTGTGAATAGCGTCTGAGGGCAAACTCATCAGGTCATTTCTCCCTTAACCAGAAATGAAAACAGAAACTGCGGTCAATCTAGCAACACAAAACCAAAAAAATCTTATCTTCCAGGAGAATATAAACGAACTCAAATTCTTTAGCAGGAACAGCCTCAGTCAGAAGATCACAGATCCCTGGCAGAGCCTCAGGGCTGAAAACCAGATTCCTTATATAAAATTAAGGTCATAAACAAAGCAGATTAAACAGGACAGAGTGTTATTGATAAACAAAACAAATTTTACCTCCTAGGAGAATTAGATGAATAAAGGCCAGAAGAAGTTTCTGACCTGTGGACCAGTTTGAAGATGCAGCAGAGGCAAACCCTGCAGCAAAAAGCACATCAATCAAGCAAAGCAAGGAAAGAGGCCAAAAATGATAGTGGTTTATATTAGAGAAGAGAAGAACTGACAAACAATTGTCTAGCTTTGGACAGCTTGTTGTTCTGGGTCAAAATGTGCTATTTATGAAAGGAGTGTGACTGAGATGCTGTCAGTTATTTTCCTGACTCTTACATGTTGCAGTTTTCCCTTTAAGCACTGACAGCACTTAAAGAGGCCCCAGAGCACTGGATTACCAGTCCTCAAGTGCATCCCCTGGACAGGACAATCCTCAGGAGCACTGAGAGAACTTTCCAGCTTCCAGGCGATCTGCCTCCAGGACCCTCTCCTCCGTTCAATCACCTTCTGGGATCTGGCACCGATTAGGTCTGCTGAGAATCTGATCAAGCCTGGGGCTTTCTGAAACTCACAGAGTCCCGCATAACTAAAATGAAGCAGTTCCTGTGAGGTCCTTGGACATCACAGGAATTGATCCCTGACATCTTTGCGAGTTCCTCAGTTGCCCGAGGGACTCTGTTTGTTCAGACCAAAGGGAAGAGTGCCTCTTATCTTCAACCTAGACTAGAGTCTGGGTTCATAAGATTGGAATTCCCTATTTTTCTGGGGATGTTTGCTGCCTACATGAATATTATACAAACAAAAAGGAGACAGTAACACTCAGGAAGACATAAAATGACATGAGACGAACAATTATCCAAGAGAAACAGACACTTACCAACATAAGAATAACAAAGCAGCTGACTTTTTAGCAAATGCAAATGCAAACAAGAGTACTAACGGGTCAGCTCAGCATTTCTCTGGTGCCTACAGAGTGGCCTCAGAGGACCCAGATGAGAAAGCTCTCCCCACTCTGTTAGTGATTAAGAGGGTACCCAAACTGAAAGCAGATACTGAACTGAGACTTTATTTAGCACAAAACACAGTTTAAGTAGTGGTTTCATTAGGCTTTTACCTCCTTAACAGAAGTATAGCCAAAACCAAAATAAACAGACTCTTTTTTTTTTTGAGTTGGAGCTCACTCTGTCGCCCAGACTGGAGTGCAGTGGCCACTTCCGGCCAATGCAGCCCCAACCTGCCGGGCTCCGGCGATCCTGCCACCTCAGCCTTCCGAGTAGCCAGAATTACTGGCGCATGCTACCTTGCCCGGCTGATTTTTTGATTTATTGTACAGATGAGGTCTCACTGCCCAGGCGGGTCTCGAACCTGTGGGCTCAGGCAATCCACTCACCTCAGCCTCCCAAAGGTGCGGGATTACAGGCGGAGCCACCGAGCCCAGCTATAAACAGATTCTTGCCTGCAGAAGACACAGATGGACACAGGTATTTTTGAAGTGTGAGAAAGTCAGCAGTTGTTCCATCTCCCTCCAAGCAAGTTGAAAAGTTATGGGGCCCTGGAATGACTCAGGGAGTGCCTCCCCTATAACACCTCCACCGAGCTGGGGAGAGCAGGAGTGAGGCCTCCTCCTGAGGTTGGTGAAATATCTTGCTGGGGCCTCCAATGTTATAGCTGCATTTTGAGAAATAATGCCAACATGCAGGGAAGGTCAGATTATTAGTCCTTTGTTGACGCCGGTGACTGAGAGTGGACTAGTGTCCCAAATAACTCTTGGTGGTGAACAGAGTGAGTAGTGGGTCTTTTAAAGGTAAACATTACATAAGCTGTAAAGTTTGGTTGATATTTCTCGGAAAACCATATGATTAGTAAGGAGAAGTAAGGGGTATAGATGGTTACAGAATTTATGCAACTATGGAGTTTCCAATCACTGAGGGGCACAGGAATGTGGGTGTGCGGTATGATTATGAGAAGGTTACATAAGGGGGCCATCGCTAGGCTAAGATGGGAGGTCTGTTACAAAATGAAGTTACTTACTCATGTTAAGCAAACTATTTCACCAGGCTATTATAGGTTTTGCAGATAGATATTTCAAAATCAGTCACTCTCAGGATATTGTTAATCACTTGTCTCTGAAATGTTGTTTTAGGAAAGCAAACACTGACAGTCAGTATCAGGACTTTATCAGTCGCATAGCTTTGGGATGCAGGTCTCAGGAAAAGCAAATTTTGGCAGTAAAGCAATTAGTAACAGGATGCTGTTAGCTCACAGTGTTAGCTTTTGGGGCCATTGCAGCTCTGTGCTCTGTTTGCGAGGTTTATATGTTGAGTTGTTTTAACTACAATCTCCTCTCCCATCCCCCTACAAACCCTATTATTCCAGCCTTTGTGTTTTAGGATAGGGCTGAAGGTCAATCTTCCATAGCTGCTTCCTGCTGAAGTGGGACATTGTAGGGATATGACAAAAAAAAAAAAAGGCTGGAATGTGGGTACAGGGGGTTTGTGGAGGTTTGAAGTTTTCATAATTAGTATGGGTTAAAAATAGTTCATGGATAGTGTAGTTAGTAAAGGCTTGAAAAATTTCCTGAAGGAATTTTGTAAAATGTTGGGTTAAATTTAGAGTTTTTAGTAGGTAGGCAAGGTTTGGGGCAGAAGTAGATGAAAAGGAATGGGTGGAAAAGATTTGACTATCTGCCATCTGGATAATTACTCTTGGTTTCCAGAGGGTGATGAGAGATGACATGGGAAAATGTATTTAGGCTGATTTTAGTGAGAGGAGACACCAGAAGACAAGAACTACATCAAGGTAAGCAAAGCAGAAGGAAAGTTTTGAATGATAGTTTACTGGGGAAAGACACAGAGTAAAAGCATATTCTGAGTAAGGTAAGTAGAGGGAGTCCTAGTTTGATTAGTAACCAATCTATTTGTTTGCCCCTTTTACTTTTCAATAGTTGTTTTAGTTTAACTGTGTTGCTTCCTCAGAAATTTGCTTTAATTGAAGTTTGGTAGTCCCCAGAACAGTGCTGGAGTATTGGGGCATGTCTGAGTGAAGAAATCTTCATGGTGGAAGTAGAAAGTCTGCTGGGGCCTGTTTTAATCTAGAGATATGAAGCCAAGAAGAATGGCCTGTCAGTATAGCAGCAGTTGGTGTGGTTAGAATGACTTCGAAGGGACCAGTTCTTTGAGGTTGGAGATAAGGTAAAGGGGTTTTATATTGGGGATTATTATAAGTTATTGTGCAGGTGATTGGAGTGAAGTCTGTTTTGTTTCCCTGTTTGTGGCATTGTTGCCCCATGAAATGAGATCTGAGGTTATCTGATGACCTCGACAATATATGATGCCTACTTCACTGGCATGTTAGCTGCCTCTAAAAGCTGGAGTATAAGTGGAGCATTAGCTATGCGAGGACTCTCGGTTGATAGGAGCCCTCATTCCTTCCACATAGCAGCATGTGATTGTATGATATGAAACGTGTATTTAGCATTAGTGTATATATTTACTCTCTTGTTAGCTGTGAGAGTAAGTGCCCTGGTTAGTGAAATAAGCTCTGCCTTTTGGGGAGAAGTTCCCAAAGGGAGAGGTTGGGATTTAAGAATTTTGGTGTCAGAGATTATGTTGCCTCATTGCAGGTATGGATGGAAGGCTCAGAGGAACTAGGAATATAGGTGGCAGGGTCAAGAGTAGGACAACATTCAAAGGAGAACTTGGGAGATTTGAGAAGAGTGACATGAATTAATTGGCTATGTGAGGAAGATAAGAGAGTTATAGGTTTGTGAGAAAGTAAGTTTGTAAAGCCATATGGTGAACAAATGATAGTGAAAGCTCCAAAGTAAGCTTTTTACTTTCTTGAGTGAGGAGTGTAGCCACTGCCAGAGTGTGTAGCCAGGATGGTAACCCTTGGATTGTAGTATCTAGTTGCTTTGAAAGATAAGTGACAAGGGTGAAAGAAGGTCCCTTTTTTTTCCTAGGACTCCCTCAGGGCAATTTTGCACCTTTCAGTAGTGTAAAGTATAAAGGGGTGAGAGAGGTTAGGAAGCACCAGAGCTGGAGCTGAGAGAATAGCTTGTTTAAGGGCATTGAAGGCTGAACAGATATTTTGAAGTGTGCAAGGCAGAGGTTCAGTATTTATGGTGAAGCTATTAAACCATTAATCCCACAACAGAGACCCAAGAGACCTTTGTTTTTTCGAAGTAGGTAGGAATAACAGAGTAAGTGGCACCTGTGTTATTGAGGAAAGGGATTGGCTTACCTTCCATCATAAGAAATACCCTAGGTTCCCCAGAGGTAAGGAGAGTTGGGGCCTGGGGTCCTGGGCACCTTCAGTCTTCATTTAGGAAGTGATAGTATAAAGATTTTGAAAAGTCAAAATCTCAGTTTTTTGTAACAAAGATAGTGGGGGGCTAACTGAATTTTCCCTTCAAAATTTTTTTGGAGATTGTACATACCATCTTAGACATACTCATACCATTTTTTGACATGCTTGAACCTTTTTTTTTGTTCTATGCTTTCTTTTCTTTAAATAACTAGCCATCCTATTATAGAACAAATGTACCATACAAGATTCATTCTTACCAAAAACATTACCTTAATAGCAACAACTTTTTACATTTCTTCCTTTGTTCCCTGGTTTTTACCTATTAGATAACTTTTTCTCTTTATAATTTGAATTAATTTTTAGCAACTTTTGATTAAGATAAAACTATATGATTTCAACATGGATGGCCAGGACCAAAAGGCCAGAACCTGTGTTAAATTAAGAAATTAATTTGTGTTCCAGTGCCCTAATACTTATCTGGGGGTTGCTGGGGTGATGGTGAGCCTGTGCCAGGCCACTTTAGGAGATTTTCAGGATTCCATAAGTGGCCACCATTTGTGAGACAAGTGTTCTCTCCTCTCTTCAGAAGAGAGTACACCTGCTTCCCAATGAATTTTTCACCAGCACAGTGAAGAAGGTTTGGAGGTTTAGCTCTTTTGGGGACAACTATGCTTGTAGTGCCTCCACAGACTGTATCCATCAGCAATGAACACCATCCCCTTAGCAGGTTTATTCTTACCAGGTTTGTGAAGGGCAGTTGGAGTTTTGTCACTAATGGTGACTGTCAACTGGGGTGCTTTTGACCCTTTGGTTCTGCTACCTTCATGTTGGCACTTCCTTTTTCACCTTATGAATTGAAAAAAACTTAAAAGCTTTTTTTGATAGGTTATATATATGAAATTTTTGACCATTTGTCTGTTTGTAGCAACCTGATGTGAAACTCTTTAGAGTGAACAGATCACATGGATGTGAAATGATTTGTCTTTACTTATTTATAGTTATGAACAGGCAAATTTGTTAAAGACACTTATAAATTATTAAATTACAATTTTAGTTGTAAGGTGTGTACAATTAGGTGAGAGTGATCAATTCCCATCCTTATTGTATTCACACAGAGTACCCAGTATTTTATCCATCCTGCAGGACAAGTACTAGGTTTAGTAAAACTGACTTAACTAGGAGGGAATGGCCAGTTCCCAAACCTTATGTCATGCAGGGTGTTTAGCATTTAAAGTTTTACCTGTCTCATAAGAGGGTGTTAGTTAGGCCTAACAGGTGATGTAACCTTTTGAGTATAAAATACAACTTTAGCAAGCCTGATATAATAAACACTGGTGTTATCTAGTATTAATATTTTAACCTATGGTTAATTTGGAAGGAAAATTTTAGTTGGAAAAGCAGGTTAAAATTACAGTTGACTTTGAGTCTCACTCTGTCGCCCAGACTGGAGTGCAGTGCAGGGATTCTTCTGTTTCAGCCTTCCAAGTAACTGGAAACACAGGCATGCCCCATCACGCCCGGCTAATTTTTATTTATTTATTTATTTATTTATTTATTTATTTATTTGTTGGTTCGTTCGTTCATTCATTCATTCATTGTAGAGATGAGGTCTTCATTCATTCATTGTAGAGACGAGGTCTTGCCATTTTGTCCAGGCTGATCTCAAACCTGTGGGCTCAGGCAGTCCTCTCACGTCAGCCTCCCAAAGTGCTGGGAATATAGGTGTGAGCCACTCACCCGGTCTCACATTGTTAAAATTTTATTTTATTTCCTTTTCCATATTTCTGTGTGATTTGATTTTTATAAAGATGTGATAACAC
>NW_007253022.1:13894-76762 GCF_000164805.1 Carlito syrichta
TCTCGCCAAGTTGCCCAGGCGGGTCTTGAACCCGCGGGCTCAGGCAATTCACTCACTTCAACCTCCCAAAACATGGGATTGCAGGCTGAACCACCGAGCCCAGCTACAATTGACTTTTTTAAGTTGGTCAAAAAGATTAATTAACATGTGCTTCCTTTACTCTTGTCTGGGAAGAAGGTTAATATAGTCCCAGTTTAGATTTAACTTGAGAGATTTATTATAGAAGAAAAAAGACAAATAAACAAAAACTTTAATATCTTTTTTCCTGGCCACCCCCTGAGGAAAGACCAGTTAAGTCATGTGAAAACCTGAATGGCCTTCCCAAGTTGGGAGTAGTGAGGAGGAGGTGCACATTGTTTGACTTGCTACAGCTAGTAGGGCTATTGCCAGGGGATTATTAGGCAGTGGGGGAAGGGGGGACAAGAAAACTGGAGGCTGGGGCTAGACACCATGGCTTTTGGCATTGGCCCCTTTTCTAAAGGTAAAAGAGAAGAGAGACTGGAGACCAGAGTTAAATGTCACAGTCATAGATGTGGGCCCCTTCTCCACAGGTAGAGTTGGAGGGTGAGAAGGACAAGCAGGAAGGAAAACTGACAGAGTGGAGTAAAAGCAGATTATGAGAGACAAGAGACAAAAATACAACAGGAGGAATGGATATCTGGGTGGCGAGCTAACTTATAAAAGGCTGATTTTATGGAATTTTAAGGCACTTGTCATTTCCTCTTAAGTATAAATGAAGCTGCAGGAGTGTATTAAGAGTTAAGTCACCTTTCTGGCCAGGTTTTGTTATCCCCCAGCTTATATTGTGGAATTTCTCATACTTGGCCAACAGCTGAAAGAGTCAGCTGGGGAAAAGTGGGCTAGAGCCGGTGCTGGGGCCGTTAAGCAAAAGGAAACAGGGATATAGTGGGGATGGGCTCTTGGTTTTATGGATTTGCTTTTGGGTTTTAAGAGTCCCAGGAGCTGGGCTCGGTGGCTCAGCCTGTAATTCTGCGCTTTGGGAGGCTGAGGCGAGTGGATTGCCTGAGCCCGCGGGTTCGAGACCTGCCTGAGCAACTTGGCGAGACCTCATCTCTACAATAAATTAAAAAAAAAATTTAGCCAGACATGGTAGTGTGAGCCTGTAGTTCCAGCTACTTGGAAGGCTGAGACAGATGGGTTGCTGGAGCCCAGCAGGTTGAGGCTGTGGTGGCTGGGAGTAGCCACTGCACTTCAGTCTGGGTGACAGAGTGAGACACCAACTCAAAAAAAAATAGTATATACAAGAGTCCCAGGAATTTATTTGAACAAAAAAAGCATATTTAAATATGTGTATGGATGATAAATTAGGTATAACTTACCAAAGTCACAGAAAGACATATCATGCAGCTGTTGAAGTTTTAAAGTTTTTGTGAAGTTGCTTCACAACAAAAAAACAATAGCAAAGAAACCAAGCACTTTGTATTCCATTCATTGGGTCCTTTTTGCCTCCCTAGGGAGTAGCCTTAGGCAGAGACTGTTAGTTGTTCTTCAATACTCAGTCCAGTCCACGGGAAGCTCAGAAATCTTGACTAGTAGGAAGTAAAGCGTTAACTCTAGTTTTTCACCCTGTCTGGCCACAGTGGTTTGATGGTTTTCTCTGGGATTTTTTGGCTTGCTGAAGTGTAGACTTAGTCAGAGTTTTTAGTTGCTACCAGGTTTTAACAGACTCCATAGAGGGTTACCAGTTAGAAAATAAGAGAGAGAGAGAGATTTCAAAAGTCTTGGTGAGACCTCCAGAAAATGTTAGGGTCAGAAGGGTCCAGAGAGGCACAGAACTGCCAGAGCTGGCATGCTAGAAGTGCACTGGTAAACAAAGATTTGAGTAACACAAAGATTTGCAACACAGAGAGATGAAGAAAGAAGAGATTTATCTAAGAAAAGATTAATTTTCATGACAGGAAGAGGACATGTAAGATGGAGGTTGTGGAGCGGGATTTTGGGCAGCTGCAATGGGATTGGAAGTGATGGGGTGGTTGGCTGTGATTAGAATGGTGGAAGAAAGACAAAAATGTTTGAGCAGGGATTGGGAGGTGTTGTGTTAGGAGCATAGTGGGCTAGGAGTGTGGCAGAGAGGGGCTAAAAACAGTTAAAATTATTCCTTTTAAAGATCAACCTGCAGGCTCCAAACCTGATAGACATGAGGCTTGAGAAAACTAAATAGCCACAAGGCACATTCCTGGAAATGCAAGATAGTAACAAATTCACAACCTTACCCCACATCCTCTCTTTGTGAGGTTATCAGTTTACAACCCCTGCTTGTTATGTATATTCTGGAGACAATTTGTCTGAAAATCTAGTTTTGCTAGGAACAACCTTGTCCAAAGAAAAATGTATAGCCAAACAACCCAACCCCCTCCCTTACCTAAACTAATAGATAAAACCCCTCTCCTCTTTCTCTGGGTTACTTAGTCTTGGAACATTATCCCACTGAGTTGCACTGGTGCTAATAAACTGCTACTTCCTAAGATAGCTCCATGTCACAACCTCTCTGTTTTCCTGCAATGGGAGTATTTTGAGAAGTGGAGCAAGATTTACAAAGAGAGAGTTGAGAATGGAAACTGAAGAAAACCTGAGCATAAGGGAATTTTGACCACTTGCCATTGCAGTGGTAGAAGTTATTGAGGTCCTGTAGTAAAGTTTTGTAATGAAGAGTTCCATTTTTTGGCTATTGTGAGCCATTACTAAGTTTGTATTGTGGCCTGATCATATTATAATAGAAGATAAGTATTTTTGGTTTAATCTCGTCTTTGAAACCTAAGGCCTTTAAGTTTTGGAGAAGGCATTCTAGAGGAGGTCAGGATTGAGAATTTCCCATTGTAGCCAAATAGGGAGAGTGAAACAAGGAGAGGAAGGATGAGGAAAAAGTTCTGAGGGAAAAGGTGTCCCTTTTCCACGGCCTTCTCAGAGAGCAGTGAAGGCTGCCGTGAAATAAGTGTCTAGTGCTAAGACTTCAAGATTAGCAAGATGAGAGAAGATCTGATGAGAGGTTTCACTCACACTTGTAACCGATGGATGAAATGTGAGTCGGTGCATGGATGGTAATTTAGCAAGGCAAGTGTAGACTCCCATTCCTGGGCTTGTCTTGACTTCTCAGCAAGGTTTAAGGGAGGGGACCATCAGAGGTGGGCTCGTGAGAGAGGATCCCACCCAGTTGTGGTGGATTTTCTCCCAGAATGAAAGAACACACACTTTATGTTAGTCAGAGATATTTTAAGGTGTGTCCTTATGGCAGGTTTGGAAGAGGCAGTCAGGAAGTAGACCAAGCCCCAGAAGGGAGAGGGAGAAGGGGAGATGTGGCAGAGCGGAGCTGATAACAGTTAAAAGTATTCCTTTTAAAAATCAACCTGCAAGCTCCAGACTTGCTAGACAATGGGATGCGAGAAAATCAAATAGCCAAATGTCATTTTTCTGAAAATGCAAGATTGTAATCCATTCACAACTTTGCCCCCCCATCCTCTTTTTGTGAAGTTATTTGTTTACAACCCCTGCTTGTCATGTGAAGACAATTTGCTCTTTGAAAATCTGCTTTTGTAGCCAGACTCGGTGGCTCAGCCTGTAATCCTGCACCTTTGGGAGGCTGAGGTGAGTGGATTGCCTGAGCCCACGGGTTCGAGACCCGCCTGGGCAGCGAGACCTCATCTCTGCAATAAATCAAAAAATCAGCCAGGCGTGGTAGTGCATGCCTGTAATTCCGGCTACTCAGAAGGCTGAGGTGGAAAGATCGCCGGAGCCCAGCAGGTGGAGGCTGCGGTGGCCGGGAGTGGCCACTGCACTCCAGTCTGGACGACAGAGTGAGACTCCAACTCAAAAAAAAAAAAAAAAAGAAAAAAGAAAATCTGCTTTTGCTAAATACAACCTTGCAAATTCCAAAGAAAAATGTATAGTCACACAACCTGACCCCCTCTTTTACCTAAGCTAAGATATAAAACCCCTCTCCTCTTTCTCCAAGTTGTTCAGCCTTGGAGCATTAGCCCACTGAGTTGTGCCAGTGCTAATAAACCACTACTTTCTAAAATAGCCTCAGTATCATGGCCTCTCTGTTTTCCTGCAACATTTCTTGGTGCATTGGCTGGGAAAGGGAGAGTTGGGAGATGATGTGTTCCTTTGTCATTGGGGTATGACCTCTAGGGCAATGAGAGAGGTCATCTTACCTGGCACACAATGAACCTTTTGATCCATAGGAGGGAGGCCCCTTCCTGTACACTGAGGCTCAGACCATGAAAGCACAACAGGGACCCAAGAGGCAAGGACCTGGAATGAGGATGACGAAAGGACAGGATGACCACTTGATGGAAAGGGTAGGAACAAGGGCCTTTGCATAGACCTGTCAATGGATGGCAGAAGGGAAGCTTGATCACCTCCTGGAGTCTGTTAGTAATCTCCATTTCAAAGGAAAGGACTGAAAGGCAGTGGAAGGTAGCACTTGTCTGAGGATGAACCCGTTGACTCCTAGGATTATGGTGGAGGGTTGGAGAATGCATTGTGTGATTTCATGTAAATAAGACGAACAGCAGAAGTGTTTCACATAGAGTTGGTCTGGGTTGGGGGTTTGTACCAACCTGCCAAGAAGTGTCTGACATATCTCTGTGAGGAGTACGGTTAGAGGAGGATAAAACAGATTTTTCCATACCCCTCACTTCCTTATTTGTGTGTGTCTGCCATCTTTGAACTTAAAAAAAAAGCTGATTGGGCTATTATGTTTTGTTTAATGGGACATGTCACATTTAAAAAAACTTCATTAGTGCATGTTTCTTTATGTCATTTTATGTTTTCCTAAGTGTTGCTGTCTCCCTTTATTTGTGTAGTGTTTCTCCTAACCATTGGCACTGTTAAAATTCCTGTCTTTTGTTGTCAAGGTGTGTAAAAGTTGCCTGCTGTGTATGTGAAATGCTACTCATTATCTTGAAGTCTCTTCCAGGACCACACCCTCTCCCTTTCTTAGCCTGCACTCTTCTTCAAGAATTATGAAGGAGTTCATTCTAGTTCACCTGTAAAGAAACATAGAAATCTCTCTTATATGCTACTTAGCCTTTTGTTAACTCAGTGCAAGTTGGTGCGAACCTTGGAGGAAATAATTTTGTTAACTTTCTCTGGCAACTAAGAGACTGAATAGACTGTTCTTGTTTTCAAATGCTAAAAACCAGGTTAGTTGAAAGTAAGTTTGTTTCTAAAGGTTTGGGCCTTGCCTAAGATTATAATCAACTTCTTGTCCCTGTAAAACTGATGGGAAGTCTCTTAGAGGTGTGTAATGTATGCTAAGTTCCTACTTTAAAATCTAGTGCTAGATAACACTACTGCTTGCTTTTTTGGGGGCTATGCCTGACTAGCACACCTCTTACAAGACTGGTAAAGCTTTAAATACTGAATATTTTGCAGGGCATAGTAAGGCGTGGAAACTGACTATTCCCACCTAATTAAGTCACCTTGTTAAGCTTAGTACTTCCCCTGAGGGACAGGTAAAATACTAGGCACACTCCATGGCACATAGAGTGAAACTTGATCACTCTTACCTAATTGCCCATGCTTCACAACTAAGACATCATTTAGTAACATATAAAGAGTTTGTAACAAATTTGCCTGATCATAATCGAAAATACATAGAAACAGATTATTTCACATCTATGTGGTCTGTTCACTCTAGAAGGGATTTGTACCAGGCCATTTTGTAGGCATCATTGGAAAGTCCTGGAGCAGAAAAAAAGCATCAGGGAGGTCTGGGCACACTCAGCTTGAAAGAAGCCATCAGGGTCCCAGGGATATCTGGCATTGCTGTTTGCTTGTTTGTTTATTTATTTGTTTGTTTGTTTTAGAATTCTCCTTTGAAAAATAAATTGCAAGTGTTTAAAAACAAATTCCGGGTTTTCAAGAAACTTGAACAAGAAAATGTGTAATCATCTGTATCCTCAGACACTCCAATGGTACAGATTTTAAATAATTGAAACAAATGAAAATTATGTGATTTTCAACAAAAAAATTAGTGCATTTTATTAAAATCAAATTTGTACTCACTACAAATTAGCAAATAATGAGGTTTAAAAAATGAGACTTTGCTTTAATATCATCTGGCAATTAAATTCACTTTGTAGACATGAAGAAAAATAGCCAAAATTTCCATATGTAAAGGCATTAAAAAATTTATTTCACTACTTTGCAAACAAAATTATATCCTATAGGATATTGAATACCCAACTCCAGAGGCTTAACTCAGGACTATGAATACCAAACTCCCAATTACAGAAAGCTTCTAAAGTTCTTAGAAACTGGGACCTTGAGGGAAAAGAGAGAGAGAGAGAGAGAAGAACTCCAGGATGAGTATCAGTGAGATGAAAAGTAGACAAACCTATTGGCAGTTGCCACTAATGACAAAGCTCCAGCCACCCAAAGGAGACCTGGTAAGAATAAACCTGCTAAAGGGGAATGGTATCAGTTACCCAGAATGTGGTCAATCTGGGCACTTAAAGCACAATTGTTCTTGATGACCTAAGCACCCAGGACCTTGTCCAACATGCGGACTAAAAGGCCACTGAAAGAGCCAGTGTGGCCTCTAATGAAGGGTGGCGAAACACCTAGCTCAATGATGGTGGCTACTGACTAAAGGGTCCTGGGGCCATGGCCCAGCCCAGTGCTCTGTTTGCCATCATCCCAGAGAATCCTTGGGTCTGCATGAATGTGCCTGGGGTCCAAATTGATTTCTTGATTAAGACTGAGGCTAAGTTTTTGGCCCTTGTGCTCATACTAAACCTCTTTCTCCTGACACCTGCTTTCTAGTAGGAGTTAAAGGTGTTCTAAGAGTTAAATGATTCACCTAACCTCTAATCAGAAACAACTAAAAGGTTAATTCAAATTATAACTGTAAAAGGTTATCTATAAAAAGATAAAAAGAAGGAAAGAGAAAAGCAAAGGAAAAATATAAAAAGGTTGTGGGTGTACAAATAAAGTTTTAGTTAGAAAAAAAGGATGTTAAAAAAATTTTTATCTAAAAAAATTTTATATGGTAAATTTCTGTCCTATAATTAAGTAAATAGTTATCTGAAAGTTTAAACAAAGCAAAACAAAAATAGAAGGTTCAAAAATGTCCAAAAAATGGCATAAACATGCTAAAGATGGTATGTGGAAAGTTTATATATATATATTTTGTATACAATAGGTATTTGGTATATATATATGAAATTCTGCCGGGCTCGGTGGCTCAGCCTATAATCCCGCACCTTGGGAGGCTGAGTGAGTGGATTGCTGAGCTCGCGGGTTCGAGACCTGCCTGGGCAACTTGGCGAGACCTCGTCTCTACAGTAAATCAAAAATCAGCCGGAAGTGGTAGCACGTGCCTGTAATTCCAGCTACTTGGAAGGCTGAGGCAGAAGGATCGCTGGAGCTCAGCAGTCAAGGCTGCGGTGACCGGGAGCGGCCACTGCACTCCAGTCTAGGCAACCGAGTGAGACTCCAACTCAAAAAAAAAAAAAAGAAATTCTATAAACAATCTAGACATAATAAAGTCTTTTCTGAATGCAAGTCTCCAAACATTTGTGGATTTCTCTTCAAATTTTATATAAAATTCACTTGAATACCTGGTTCAAATTGTAGTCTAAAACCATCTGTCAGGCTACCACTATAGTCCAGAAATACATTAAAAACTTCAAAAGCTGGTACTTGTAATAAAGCCACCAAAATTAAAGTTTATCATTTAAGTTATGCTGATAACTTCAGGCCTTGTAGCTTTTGCACAAAAGGTGATCAGTCATCACCTAAAATTGTCAAAATGTATGCCTGGCTTCACTTAATTGTTCTACTTCTTGAAAGAAGGGTTTTCCTCATTTATTTATTTTATTAAGCCTGAATCCAGCAATTTCATGCCTGCATAATGGTCATGCAAGGATTCCAGTCAGTGCCTGCAAACGATGCCACTGCTGAAACAAATCTGGAAGCCTCAAGTCAGACAGGAAGAGATTTTCAAACTCTGGCTAGACAGGACTATGCCCACTGTCATCTCTGAAGAAGCTACAGAAAAAGGACCTTCACCCCTCAGCACCCAATATGATTATGGGATCAAAAAAACTCTAAAGAATAAATAATTGAGGCAAGGTGGCTAGCACAGGCTAGATAGACATAGATAATTTTTCCATAGGTAGATTTTAGAAGGTGTTCAAATATCTTAAAGCTTACATTCTTCTGCAGGTCAAGTGGCAGCCTACCCCACCCCTCAGCAAATTCGAAGAAAACTCCATCAGATATAGGACTAGGACAGTACAATCTTTCAATTTGTGGTTTAGCATAATAATCACTAGGAATCCTTTGGAGACAAAAGTAAACTGAACATAGGTATTTGGTATTGCATCGCTCAGGATCCAAGTCAGTCCCTGAAATGGAATTCATTAAAACTTTAAAATTGTTTATGGTAAGCCTTTTTCCTACACGTCTGAAGGAAATTGGGCCACAGACATAGGTGCTCATAAGGGAGTATGTTGTCCATTTGGGACAAATTTTAATCACAGTTCATAAGCTTTCTTCCCTTAGGAACTTTCTGGACCATGAAGAACCCAGCCCTGATGGGTCTCACCCCTCCAGGGAACTAACTGGAAGCATTTAAATCTGCACATTCAAAAGTTCAAAATGAAAAGTCAACAGTTAATAATAATAACCTAACAAGAATTAGTTTGCAGCAATTGTCCATTAAGAAAACAAGTAGTGTTCTCAATACCAGTCCCAACTACCCAGTGTCAAATCTGAAATTTTGGGGGACTCTGAGGTTCTATAAAATTTGGATACCTAACTTCTCCATCATGGAAAAACCCCTCTATGAAGCCACAAGGGGAGTGAGCAGAAGCCTCTTCTATGAAAAAAAGTTCAGCAACAGACCAAAAAAACAAGCAAACAAACAAAAAAACCCATTTAGGCTGGGTCCAGCTTCTGCCAATAGTCGTTTTAAGGGTCGGGTCTAACCCCACCAAACAAACAGGTTTCTCCCCTTTTGAAATTCTTTTTGGGTGGCTACCCCCTCTTGTTAAGGGCATACAGGGAGACTTAAAGGAGTTAGGAAATCTTACTCTAAAACAACAAATGCAAGCCTTAGGTTGGACCCTAAATGTCATCCATTGTCAAGTCAGAGAACGGTTACCAATTAGTTTAGTTTAACTACAAAGGCACATTCTTTTAAGCCAGATGATATGGCATGGGTAAAAAAATGAAATATACAGCCTCTAATGCCCCTCTGGAGGGGCCCATTTACTGTCCTTTTGTACTACAGTCAAAGTAGCCAAAATAGTTTCCTAGATCCATTACAGCAGAATTAAGCCTGCCTCCTGGGACTGGGAGTGCACCATAGATCCGTTAGCTCCCCTTAAGCTGACCCTCCGGAAAGTCACCAAGGCTGACAGAAAATCCAAAACGGATTCCTCAAGCCCTGCTCTAGTCACTCCGGGGCTGGCTAGTCTATGCATGGCTGAAGCCTGAGGATACATCAGCCTTGCTTCAGTCACACACTGGAGGCTGGCTGATCTACACACGGCAGAAGCTTAAGGATTCAGCGGACCTTACTGATAAGCCATTGTTTTGCTTTGTCAGCCTTTGTATTTGCCAAGTGCTATACTGTTTGTCATTTTATTTGCTATTGAACTGACTTTATTTGCTGTAGAATTAACAGAGTCGACCCCATTGAACACGTTAGGAAAGGGTCTCACTAGCATTTCTGTTCTTTCTTATAATAAGAATTTTCTTGTGCTTTTATGTACTTCTGCCTAATTTGGGTGTTTATCTCTTCCCCCACACACCCAGCATGTAAATGTATAGAAACTATCTGGCCAGATATAAAAGTTTTCCATCGTTATTCATCCCAGCCAGAAATTTGTTATACTGACAAACATATCTGTACCCATAAGGCCCAGTTATACATTACTGAATTATCAAAACAGAGCTACTAGTACACTAAAGCTGGTGTCATAGCTTGTAGCACTCTTGGAAGCACAAATTGGGTTTGTTGGGATCTCACTCCTGCACCCAAAGCTGAGAAACTGCTTAAAGAAGTTGTATAATTTGTAACTCCTCTGGCTGCCCAACAGCCAAAGTTAACCCCCTTCCCACAACCATGGGAAGTAGGCCAAAATCTGTTTATAAATTAGGCTGAAAACATAGCCTGGACACTTGGTGTCATCAATTGTTAGGTATGTGGAGAAGCCCTAATGACTAAAGAGTGCCTTGGAAAGGAACTAGTGTTGATGCATAACGGATCCTTCAATGGAACTATTCTGTAACTGTTAGAAAAATAACCTACCCCTAAAATGAATCCTCTCCTCAAAAGTAATTGGAGAAGATGGCTTAAGCAGAGTGGGCCCTGAACCAGCAAGGCCTGTTTGGTATTGGGCACCTGCTTATGCAACTAACTCTTTTCAATGTACTATTGTTATCCAAACTGTAAGTAACTGTACAGTACCATCCTCTGAACAAGCTAACCCATTTCAAGGCTTCCCTGTTATAAGTCAAAGCTGTACAAATCTGTCCTCTATAAATCCAGACCTCTGAAAAACCCCTAAAGGGCTATTTTGGAAATGTGAAAAGGTTGCATATAGGAGGGACCCAGGTTTGAAAAAATGACAAATGGCTACCCCAGAGAATTATGAATACTTATGGTTCAGCCACATGGGCAAAAGACAGAAGTTGGGGATACTACATGACTATATATATGCTAATTTGCATTATCAGGTTACAAGCTGTCTTAGAAGTTATAACTAACCAAACAGCCACAGCTGTTGAGCTTGCTGCTCATCAACAAGCCCAAATGCGTGCAGTCATTTATCAAAACTGTTTAGCTTTGGACTACCTGCTAGCAGAAGAAGAAAGGACATGTGGTAAATTTAATAGCTCTGACTATTGTTTGCAAACAGATGATAATAGTAAAGCTATAACTGACATAGCCACCAATATTAGAGTGCTTGCCATGTCCCAGTGCAAAAATGGCAAGGCATAAAAATTGGAAATTGGTTTAAAAACATGTTCTCAGGACTGGGAGAATTTAAGTACATTATTGGATCTATAATCCTATTGGTGGGATCCTGTCTTATCCTCCCTTGCATAGCCCCAGTAATTATAAACTCTATTTCTAAGTTTGTGGAAACAGTTGTTGAATGAAAAACTGTGACCCACATAATGTTATTGTACCAAATTGAAGATGATGCTCTTAACCCATAAAGTTGGTCAAGCATCAAAGGGGGAAATGTGGCAGAGAGGAGCTGATAGTTAAAATATTCCTTTTAAAAATCAACCTGCAAGCTCCAGACTTACTAGACAATGGGATATGAGAAATAGCCAAAGGTCATTTTCCTGAAAATGCAAGATAATAATCCATTCACAACTTTGCCCCCACATCCTCTTTGTGAAGTCATTGGTTTACAACCTCTGCTTGTCATTCATACCCTGAAGACAATTTGTTAGAAAATTTGATTTTACTAAATACAGCCTTGCAAATTCCAAAGAAAAATATATAGTCACACAACCCAACCCCCTCTCTTACCTAAACTAAGGTATAAAACCCCTCTCCTCTTTCTCCAAGTTGCTCAGCCTTGGAGCATTAACCCGCTGATTCACACTGGTGCTAATAATCTGTTACTTCCTAAGATTGCCTTGGTGTCATGGCCTCTCTGTTTTCCTGCAACAGAGCAAGAGAGGGGCAATCCAGTGAATCCCAACCAAAACTTTTTCCTGAGTTTCAGCACCAAAACTGCAACATACACCAAGAAGAAAGAGATAAGCCACTGATGTTTAAAAAGGTTTATTAAAGAAAAGAAAAGAAGGGGAGGGGGGCTGACCTTATAGAGAGAAACCAGTGACCTTTGTTCTCTTGCAGGCCACTTATAAAACCCCAGTCTTGGCTTTTTGGGCAGTTGCCTGGCCTTGAAATGCAGATGTCAGTACTGCTGAGGCTGATCCTACAACCTTGAAGTACAGATGTCCGCATTAAATCAGTCACTCTCAGGATATTGTTAATAACTTGTCTTTGAAATGTATTTTTAGGAAATCAAACACTGACAGTCAGTACCAGGGCATTATTAATCATATAGCTTTGGAATATGGATCTCAAGGAAAGCAGATATTGACAGTAAAGTGATTAGTAACAGTACGCTGTTAGAGCACAGTGTTAGCTTTTTAGGCCATTGTAACTCTGAGATCCATTTACGAGGTTTATATGCTGAGTTGTTTTAATTACAGTCTCCTCACCCATCACCCTATAAACCCTATCAATTTACCCTCTCAATTCTTGCCTCTAATGCTTTAAGCACAGGTGCCCTAAACTTTTGGTTTGATGCTTTCTGATTGAGTCACTGTTTGCTCAGATGAACTATAGAGCAAGGGTCCCCAAGGCCCAGTTCACAAACCAGTACTGGTCCTGGCCTGTTAGAACCAAGTGGCACAGCAGTAGATGAGCCACAGGTGATTCCAGCTCTGCCTTGGGTCAGATCAACTGCATTAGTTGCCCCTAGGTTTGTGGGCCTGATGGTGAACTGCGATGTAAGGGATCTGGGGTGTACACTTCTTCTGAGAATCTAATGCTTGATGATCTGCCACCTCCCCCATCCATGGAAAAATTGTCTTTCATGAAACCGGTGGCTGATGCCAAAAAGTTGGGGACCACTGCTCCAGAGGATTGTACTGTACTCTGGGCTATGTTTTTACAATTAAAGTTTTATTGATAACTTTTTAATTGATTCCTTTATATTTTCTAAGAGAACAATTTGGTAACTCCAAAACATATTGGTCTAGTGGCAAGCATGTGGAATTTGAATAGAAATGACTTTGGCTCTTTAGTCTAGATTCTTGCTGTGCTGGATAACTTGGATGAGTTAACAAGCCTGAGTCTTATTTCTTCATTTGTGCAAAGAGGAACTAAGTCCCTCTCTTGAGGTTGTTGTGAATTAAGGGAATTAAAATGTACACAGTTGTGGTTAGTGGTATGTGCATAATATTTCTGACTCAATAACAATTGCTATTTTTCCTGTATTTGTACTTTTATACTTTGTAAAATTTATAACTGGTGTTTCTTTTCTGTCATTTTACTTTTTTAATAATTAAAGCTTAAAAGACCACAAACTTACAGTATGATTTGGCAACAGTATTTACCATTAAAGTATTTTACACACTTATGAAAAATAATCAAGAGAATGAAAATGACCTACCTAATATTTAGATATAATCACATTAATATTTTCATGTGGATCTTTCTGTATGTGTGTACACACACACACATACACACCACTTATATTTTGGCAGAAAAACAACTATCCTGTCTACAACTTTGAGTTACATGGCTCTTTGTTTTTGTTTTTGTTTTAACTGAATATAGAATTTTAAAAATTTGTTTTTGGTAGAAATGGGGTCTTGCTATATTACCCAGGTTTTTCTTCATACTCTGGCCTCAAGTGATTATGCTGCCTTGGTCTCCCAAAGCACTGGGATTGCAGATATGAGCACTGCAAAAACAGAGTATTTATAATAGCTGCACAGTATTGCATTGGATGTATATATTAATATTTATTCACTTAATCCCAATTACTAGACCTACATAATACTTTATGTATATGTTTATATATATGTGTGTGTGTATATACTTAGTGCTAGGATTATGGGCTTGAGCCACCATGCTGGGCCTGTGTGTCTCTTATAAGGACACTTGTCAGTGGACATAGGGCCCTCATAGATAATTCAGGATGATATAATGAGATTTCAACTACTTCTGCAAAGACCCTTTTTCCAAATAAGGTCACATTCAGAGGTTTGTAGGGGTTAGGACATGGATATATATTCTGGGAAGCCACTATTTGGCCCACATTTTACCTATACAGACAGGTATGTGGACACACGTGATTTTAGGGGGAAAAATGCCCAGATCTTCACCTTCTCTAGGACCCTCAATTGAACTGTCTGTGAAGTCCACTGCTGTTGAGGTTTTGTTCCATGCTGGTTCTCCTTCTCCATCTTTTGTCTCTCATTCATACCATTTCTGCATCACATTCAGAGTATTAAGTTTCATTACACTGAGGTGTAAAGACTGGTGCACCTGATAAGTGTGCAGCTAGAAATACTGGGCTTATCATCATTAATAAAACAAAAAACAACAGATGCTGGCGATCATGTAGAGAAAAGGAAACACCTCTACACTGTTGGTGAGAATGAAAACTAGTTCAATCTCTATGAAAAACAATATGTTGACTTGTAAAAGAACTAGAAATTGACCTTTCATATGATTCAGCAATCCTCCTTCTGGGAATATACTCAAATGAACATAATCACTCTACAAAACATTACCTGCACATGCATGTTATTGCAGCACTATTTACAGTCTCAAAAACATGGAATTAACTATGCTACCCATCAAAACTGGACTGGATAAAAAAATGAACACATACAAGATGGCATATTATACAGCCATAAAGAACAAAATTATGGACTTCACAGCAACTTAGATGGAATTAGAATAGAAACAAAGAAACAAAGAACAGAATACCATATGTTTTCACTCATGAGTGGACCCTGAACATTTACCATAATACTGTAAGAAAGGGACTGGCAGTAGCAGGAAAATGACTGGACGGTGGGGGGTTGTACACAACATTAATAAATGTACCTGATCTCAAACCATGCAGAATGGAGTCCAAAGGTAGGCCCAAACTTTACCTGTACAATGACAACTTGTATACTGTTGCTTCTAATGCAGCTGGATGGCAACGTTTCCTGAAAGAGGAACGATGCATTATTACACAATTCACAAACACTTTTAGAACTAGAAGGTGGGGGAGCCAGGGGGCACTTTGCCTCACAGGACAGGGCCCAAGTTTCTTATCCACCAGACTTTTATTAGTACAAAATGACGTAGCTAAGTAAGTCTTCAAGGACAAAGTACAGACAGTGCAAAGAAAACTTCCTTTTTTGATCTTAGAAAGCTTTAGTGATGAAGCATGACACTTTATAAGATATAGTGCAGCTGCTTGCAAGACAATATATAACTTTTTATCTATTCTAACACAACAGACTGCACTTTTAGAACTTGCCTTAGCATAGGCATTCTTGACTGCTTGTGACTTTGCACAAATGCCAAATATGTTTTCAGCAGAGTTCAAGGATGACAGTGGTCTCCAACAGTATACCTAATCCTGAATTGTACCTCACATCTTTAAAAAATAAATTTTTAAAAATCTGAGGAAAAATGTGAAACTAAAAAAATAAAAATATATTTCATAATCTGATTTAAAAAGAAATATTGGCCTTAACTTAAAGTGAGCTAGCAGAAGCAGTGAGATCATTTAGACCCAGAGGAATTGTGTCACCCAAATGAACTTGCTCTTTACCTCACAGGTCCTGGCTTTCCAGGGGCAAGAAAGTTCAAAGAAGAAGAAAGGAGGAGGTTCCTTAACTTGGACTTGGATATTGTTTCTTGGGACACTCTTGACTCAGATTTCTTAATCTACATTGAGAAGAGATCCAGACAAGACCAAAGACAGCATTCCATTTACTGAGTATTTCCTGAAACAGAAAAAAATGACAAAGACCCAGATGACTTTTGGTTTGTTTTATTCTTAATTTGATTTCCCAGTGAGTTTGTGGAGGCCTGAAGAAATCAGTTCATTTAAATGAAGATATAAATTGGAAAAAAGGGGCTCTGGGGAAAAAACCGACTTAAGTCTGTACCTTTGAAATTAGGACAAAATGGGATCAGGAATACATTGTTCATAGAGTTCATACTACATGACCAGTGCTGGAATATGTGTTACTCTGTAGGACCATTTTGGTTATGATAAGTGTCAGCTTGTATCCAGTATGTCTGACAGCAATCACACCCAGAGAATCATCATAGCTTATAATAATACACACTGACTCTGAGCAGATCAGTTTCTTAGAGGATGTCAGTATTTCATGGCACTTAAGGCTTAGAAAGATTCATTGATTGCTTTTGCTAAAGTGATGAGGTTGACTGTTGTCCTTAACAGCATTCTTCTAAAGGACATACAAGCAGGTTTTGTATGATTTTTTCTTGAATGATTATTCTGTGTTCTCTGTGAGACTAGACTAAATAGAATTCAGTGGACACAATTTTCTGGAGCTCACAGTCTGGATGCCTATATACAATAGCCCTAATTTTCTGAAAAGTGGAAGATATGGCTTTCAAAGGTCCTCCATGAACATTTCCTGAACCGGTGTTTCAGTACAGATTTGTCCATAAGGAGTAGAAAATTCTGTTTGGTGATGGCTTGGGTTATTGATATCTACAGGATTTGCTTTAGAGCTTTACCTTATCTCAGATATACAGAGCCCTTCCCTGTGTTCAAGTTCATCTTTAACCTCTCACCTCTTTTATTGCCTTTAATTTTTAATTACAGAAATTACTCATTGTGGTATAATAAATTTGGTCTCTGTCTTTGGTTTCTTGCACAGATCTCCTAAAACCTTTAGAATTTCCTGAGCAATAGGAGTGTCTTTTGTGATTAATAGCCAACATCTTTTAATTATACCTGGGTTTATGCTAATGAGGCAACTTGGGTAGGCCCCTGGATGCCTTCAGGATGGAGGCTGGTCACCAAGACCAAGCCTTGATTAGGAAGTTGGAAATTTCAACTCCACTTACAACCTATGGTTTCTGTTGTCAGTGGTTGATGAATTAATCAAACAAGCCTAGCAATAAAGCCATCATAAGAACCCCTTTGGGTTTTGGAGACCACATGTGGAAATGGGGATGCATCCCAACTTTTTGGGAACAGAGGTTCCTGTGCTTGGAACCCTTTGAACTTTCTACCTCTTCTTCTGGCTATTCATTTTTGCTATGGATTTTTCAGGTCAGCCTTGCTTTCCAGAGTGTCAGCTCAATGGATCAGCTAGCCGAGCCACAGAGAATGTCAGCTTGATGGGCTGGCAATCCTAGCCCCAGGAGTGATGCCTCTAATGAACTGGCAAGCCAAGCCCTAATAGTGTTGCTGATTTGTGGGCTGGCAAACCTAATCACAGGTGTGTCTCAGTTTCAGAGTCTCCCCTTCTGCTGGCAGCTCTTCTGGTTCAACTGATTCCAGTGACTGGCAAGCCAACCTCTGGGGTGCATGGCTCTTCCACACCAATGATCTATAGCAGCTTTTCAGGTCAGTGTTCTTGTCTCATGCCCAAGGGTAACAAGGGACATGAATGGGATGGCCAGAAAGTGAGAAAGCAGTATTTATTGAGAGGACAGAAAAGCTTCCACAGTGTGAGGGAAACCAAAGGGAGTGCTGATTTGGAACTGAAGCCTAGTGCTCATATAACCCTAAGACCAAGCCAGTTGGCTCTCACTAGCTGTGAGGTGATTGGCTGGCAGTAAATGTGCTGACTGGTCAGTAATAAGAACCTATTGAAAAGAGGTAAGGGCTTATTGGTGAGCTGATTGGTTGGCACTTGGCAGTGAGCTGATTTGTTGTTTTTCTATCCCAGCAGTGAGCACTTAAGCTCCAGTTTGAGAGCCTCTAGGGATATTGTTTACCAATGAAAGTGTGTCAGTCCCATAGGTGTGCAGGGGGACCTGTTACTGGGGGATCTGCCCTTTCAGTCTGCCTATCTTTTCTCTATTTATCTCCTCTCCCATTTGTATCCTTTATAATAAACTAGAACAGTGTGAAATTTTCCTGAGTTCTGTGAGTCATTCTAGCAAATTATCAAACCTTATGGAAGAGGTCATGTCAACTCCCTCATTGTAGCCTTGTCAGACAGAAGTTCAGGAAACCTAGAGACCCAGTGCTTGTAAGTGGCACCTGATATGAGGACAGTCTCATGGAGCTAAGGTCTTAAACTTGTGCAGTTTGGTAACTCCAGGTAGTTAGTGTTAGAATATGATTGGATTGTAGGATACCTAGTTGGCATCAGAGAATCAGAATACACACATACATTAAATGTATATAATGTACATAAATGCTCTCATTTATTATAGCCTGTTTTTTTAGGTCCAGTGAATACTTTGTTGTTTTGCTTAATATTATAGCATTGTTTACATGAGGAAATTATGCTAGATTATTCTGCATGAACTCGATGACTATGGGACTAGCATTTATTACAAAAAATACAGTGATGGCAAGTAGGTGCCAAAATACACTGCAGATGTCTCAGGCTGCAAGAGAATTTAATGACCACATATTATTGAACTTAGAATTTCTTGAATTAATGAATGACCACACAGTTATAGATTTTTTTTTGGACTAATGGTCTCATTCTGTTTCCCAAGTTGGAGTGTAGTGGCACACTCATGGCCACTGCAGCCTTTACCTGCTGAACTCAGGATATACTTCCACCTCAGTCTTCCAAGTAGCTGGACGGCATGCACCACCACACGCAACTAATTTTTTTTTTAATTGTAGAGATGAATCAAGTTTCCCAGACTGGTCTTGAACTCTGGGCTCAGGAAATCCTCTCATCTTAGCATTCCAAATAGCTGGGATTATTGGCATGAGGCACTAAGCCCAGCCACACTTACAGAATTTTAAAATGTGACTTTACTTCTTTCACAAAATATTGAAAAAAGTAGAAATATAGTTGACCCTGAACACTACAGGTTTGAACTGAGTAGGTCCACTTATATCCAAATGTGACTCAAAAATACATTATGCAGACATCAAAGCCCACATATTTGGAGGGCCAACTTTTCATATTAGCAGTTCTACAGGGCTGGCTGCAGGACTTGAGTATGCTTATTTTGGTATAATTAGGGGAACCTAGGGCCAATCCTTGAGTATACTGAGGGACAACTCCATAGATACAGGCTATATTATGAAAATGAGCCGAACAACTTTTGTATTCTTTTCACTTCACTTTCATAAATAAAGACATTCAATAGGATTGTGGTTTTACAGGAATCACTCACAATGAAGAATGTGTCTGTGGATTTCACCTGGGCAGAATGATAGCTTCTGGACCATGTTCAAAGGATTTGTACCAAGATGTGATGTTACAGAACTATAGCAACTTGGTGTCACTGGGTGAGGACAGTTGCACTCTGTCACCTAAAGGTTGCTCAGTTAGTGATCTTTCCTTTCTCAGTTTTCAAAAGCTTCGGTATGTCACAAGTGATAGATTCTCAGCTCCCTTCCTGGGTTCCAAAGGAGGAGGTATAATCTACCCTCACTTTAAAAAAAGCCACCTGGAAGCAACCATGCTGCCCATCAAAAGAGGACTGGATTAAAAAAATGTGGTACATATACACGATGGAATACTATGCGGCCATAAAAAAGAACAAAATCATGAATTTCACAGCAACCTGGATGGAACTAGAGTCTATAATACTGAGTGACCTCTCGCAAAAACAAAGATTCGAGTATCACATGTTCTCACTCATATAATGGACCTTGAACATCCAATGCAATACTATAAGAAAATGACTGACAGTAGTGGGAAACTATGGGGGGGTGGTAGGGAGATGGGATTAATGGTAGCAAATATCTGTCTGGGGATGGGGAAGCACCTCTTATCAATAGGGCGCCTGAATGAAACGTATTTGTATACCTAACCCTTAACTGTACCCCACAACATCATAATAAAAAATATTGATTATTAAAAAAAAGAAAGAAAAAAGCCTTTAGGCTGGGTGTGGTGGCTGGTTGTGCTGAAATCCCAGTACTTTGGCAGGTAAAAGTGGGAACATCACTTGAGGCCAGTAGCTCATGACTAGACTGGTAACATAGCAAGACTGCACCCCTAATCTAAAATTTCAAGAATTATATAAAGAATAAAAATAATATAAAAAGTCTTTAATTTGCCAACATGCAAATTATGCAGTTCCTGAAGTGTACCTTTCAAATCTGATCAGAGACACATAGTGCAATTCAGTGATCTTGACTCCTGTCATTTCCCATGTACAGAGTATCAAGCTAGCAAACCTGATACCCTTTCCAAGTTGGAACAAAGAGAACCACTATGGATGTTGGAAGATAAAATCCAAAGTCCAAACCCATCAAGGTAAGTGAGAGAGACCCAGCAAGAGGAGAAAGCAGTGGAGATCACAATTTGGTTGTTTGCAGTAGGCATCACAGTACTTTGGGAGACCAAAGCAGGAATATTTCTTGAGCCCAGGATTTCTAGGAACAACATAGTGAGACCTCATCTGTACAAAAAAAAAAAAAAATTAGCCATTCATGCTGGCATGTGCCTATAGCCCCATCTACTGGAAGTGGAAGGATCCCTTGATCCCAGGCAGTTGAAGCTATGGTGAGCCACGATCACACCACTACACTCCAACCAAAATCAGAGTGAGACAGTGCCTCAAAAAATAAAAAAGTGGCTTTACCTGTATTGATTCATTGCGAATTATCAAATCCTATTTTACACGGATGGCTGTTACCTTTTGGTGTTTGTTTATATACTGTGTTCTTCACCATGTCTAAGAGGTAGGAAACTACTAATTAATGGTACAGAGTTTTTCATTTGGGGAAGGTTAAAGTGTTCTGGAGATGGATGGAGGACATGTTTGTACCAGTGTGAATATATTGAATACCAGATATCTGTATACTCAAAAATGTTTAGACAGCAAATTTTGTCTTATGTATACTTAACTATAATTTTTTAAAAGTTGTTGAGAAGTTTTTAAAAAAGAGATAGGAAACATTTATTCTTGGAATTTTCTTTTGTGTAGAAATCATGTGATCCCACTAATGAGCCAGCTAACCTCAGGGCATTTTGAAATAATTTTATTCCACGTGATGCTCATGGAAGATTTATTGGTCTCTCTCTCTTAGGAATTGAAATATCTGATGATTACCTGTGGCAGCACTTGAGAAACCAAAAAAATGCTGAAAGGGCTTGTAAAAGTCTGTAAGCATGGAAAAGCTTTGAAATCATATTTAGGTTTAACCAGCCAGAGCAGAAGATGCAACGTAAAGGAACCTGCTGAGCTTAATGGAGATGAGAGAACATTTCTCCATGACAATCATGAACAAACTCATACTAAAGTGGAATCCTGTGACAGTAGAAAGCTCATCAGCACTCAGTCGCAGTTTTGTAAATATCAGTATGCACATAATATATACACAGCCCATGAATGCACTGAATGTGGGGAAGATTTCCTCAAGAAAACTCAGGTCACTGAGAAAGAGAGGATTTTATGGAAAAGAAATTCATGGATGTAGTGTATGTGGAAAAATCTTCTACAATAAGCACAACTTCACTGAACTTTAGAGAACTCACAAAGGGGAGAAACCCCATGAATGCAGTGAATGTAGGAAATGTTTTTCCAGTAAATCATCTCTCATTTTATATCAGCAAATTCATACAGGAGAAAAACCTTATACATGCAGTGAATGTGGAAAAGGCTTCATTGAGAAGGGCAATCTTCTTATACATCAACAAACTCACACCAGAGAGAAACCCTATACTGTGATGAATGTGGAAAACCTTCATCCAGAATGGTAATCTCCTTATACATCAATGAACTCACACATGACAGAAACCCTATGGCTGCACTGACTGTGGTAAGGTCTTGAGCCAGAAGGCCTGGCTGTGTCAAATCAGAGATACCACACAAGACAGACTCTCCTTGCATGTTCTAAACGTGGATAGATCTGTTCGGAGAAGTCCAAGCTCATTAGATACCAGAGAATTTACTCAGGAGAGAAACCCTATGAATGTGGTGACTGTGGGAAAGCCTTCATTTCAAAGTCTGTGCTTAGCTTACATCATAGAACTCATACAGAAGAGAGGCCATTTTACTGTGATGAGTGTGAGGAAGCATACTCCTACATGTGTTGCCTTTTTAAACATAAGAAAATATACACAAGGGAGAAACATGGAATTTCAGGGAAGGTGGACAGTTCTTCTGCTGCAGCCTGGGTGGCTACCTTGAGGGGTCCTGAGAGAGAGCAGCAAGAGATTAAGACACAGACACAAAGACATAGAGAAAAGCTGAGGCCAGATGGGACACTTTCCTCTGATGGAGGAGAAGTGACCCCGAACTAGCTCAGAATGTTTATTTTATAATTAAGCACAAAGAAAGTTGGAAGTGATTCAAGGTCTGTTCAGGAACCACAGCAGAATTATGTTGCCACCTAGAAGGTGAGCTGTTTCACAGTTATCTTGTTGTGGCTAAGGTTTTATTTATGCTATGTGCACCTGGATGTGTGAGCATCTGAAACACTGTTTCGTGTAGCAGGCTGCATCCCTCACATCCTGCCTTTGGCTATGATGTAGAGCTTCCAAGTGAGACCTTGCCTATGAGCTTGGGGCCATTAAGCAAGACCTTGCCTTATCTTGGGCCTTTATTCAAGGCCTGTTACGGTGACAGTGCTCATCTGCTCCCCACATCACATCTTCTCCCAACATTCTTTCACACCAAGACACAGTGTATTAGGCACTAGTGCACTCATGCAGGGGAAAGCCCTGATAATGTGACTGCAGATACCTTCTGTGCCCCCTCAGGAATTATTAAACATTGGTGGGCTCCTTGAAGGTAGGAAAATAGTCCCTGTGGGACAGCCAGTTGCCAGATGTGCACCCTCAGAAGATATCAGAGGATTTGCACAAGACAGAAATCTTATGAATGCAGTGAATGTGCTCATGCCTTCAGTAGTATCTTTCATGTTACAAATACATAGTCAAAAATTATACATTTAATGTGGAAAAGGCTTGAGAAGAGTCTAGGTGATTATTTGGTTAAATAGCAACTCTGAAATCCCTTGAATATAGAAATTAGGAAAGTGTTTTTCAGAAGAACCTTATAATCAGTGACCACCATGAATTCACAGTGAGCTCATAGTGACTAAAAATATAATGGTTGTGGGAATGTTCTTGTCCTCAAGTGGTATCAGTACGTACAGTAGAGAAATTTCTAAAATCAGTATTTATGGCAGGGATTTCAGTGGTACATTCTGCCTCATCCATTAGCAGGTGAGAAATAAGAGTGTGAATGCACTAACTGCAAATTGCCTTTAGCAAAATAGTAAAGTATTTTTGCATCAAAGAAGCCTTGTGAAAATGTTTAAGAGCTTCCTGTTCCTTTTCTAACTGTATACATCAGATATTATGCCAGGTATATATTTTTGGACAGGATACTTTGAACCGTATAGCTATTTACTGTGTTAAAAATTCCATAATTGAAGAAGATAGTCTCTGTCCCACATCGCTGATTGAGGTTATCACATTATGTTCACTTCTCCCATTTGTGGGTTCTTTAGCTTTTTTGTTCTAATTATCTTCAAAACCTACCTAAGATTATATGATGATTTGTTGTTACATTTCTTTTACTCTAAGTGTAGACAAAGATTGGATTTGGGGAGTGAAGTCTCCCGTGTCTAGTCCCTGTTTGCTTGTTCTGGGAACTGAGACTCCTGTGTAGGGCTGTTGAGCTTCCTAGAAAGTGCAGTTTGGCGAAGGGCAGCATCTGAGACAACAGTGCTCAGCTGCTGAGGTTTCTGGAAGTACAGTTTGGAGGCGTAACAATTGTTTTTGAAGTTAGGTGCCTGTGCACCTTGACTGTTTATCCTGTGCAGGGGTTTCCAGCAGACATCCTTCATTTCCCTTCAGCCATTTTTTTCTATGTGAATCGATTCTACCTGAGTGTTCACTTCATTTGAAGAGGGTCCTGTCTAGAATCCCAACCAGTGGCTGCTGGGGCTACCTTGGGCAACATGTGAGGGAACTGGCTTCGGGTTGGTCAATTCTGAGCTCATCTGGTAGTTCTGCTCTGTTTGAGGTAGACTCTTCTGGATCGGGTCCAGTTGGTTCTTTGTGGGTCTGTTCTGCAGCATGGCTATGATGGGAAGCATCTCCCACAGAATACACCAGTGTGTAGTATATGTATGTCCTGGCTTCTCCTGTTCTAGTTGGTCAGTTGGAGTTCATGTTGAGGCTTGGAGGAGACTTTGGTGTGGGTCCTAATGAACCTGACTGCAAATTTACTTCTTGTGCACCTACAGGAAACTTTTTTAGCTGCCTGTGTGTCCTGTAGAGGTGTCCAGACCTGACCTATCATCAACTGCATCACCATTAGCAGAAACTTCTAGAACAGTATCTAATGCAGTGTCTTAAGTAAACAACTTTTATTATCTTTTGTATTTTAAAGATGTGGGGTAAAAGTCAGGATTGGGTATATAAGTGGTCTAGGTACAGGTAAAGTTTGGCCCTCCCATTGGCTCTCACTTCGCCTTGAATGAGATCAGGTACGCTTATCGCTGTTATGTGCCACCACCTCTCCCCACCCCCCGGCAGTGTCCCACTACTATCAATCCCTTTTTTGTAGTATTATGATAGGTATTCAGGGTCCATTTATGAGCGAGAACGTGGTTCTTGGTTATTTGTTTCTGTGATAGATCACTGAGTATGATAGACTCCAAATCTACCCACGTTACTGTGAAGTCCATAATTTTGTTCTTCTTTATGGCTAGATATGTACCACATTTTAAAAAATCCAGTCCAGTTTTGATGTGCAGCACGGTTGGTTCTATGTTTTTGCTTTTGTGAATAGTGCTGCTATAAATGTGTATGCAGGTATCTTTTCTGTAGAATGATTTTAATTCCTCCAGGTATATTCCAGAAGAGGGATTATTGGTTTGTTTGGAAGGTCAATTTCTAGTACTCTTAGGAATCAGCACATTGTTTTCGATAGAGGTTGCACTAGTTTACATTCCCAACCAAAATTATAGAAGCATCACCTTTTATCCACATTCTCACCAGCATTTGTTGCTTTTTTGTTTTATTAATGATAGTTATTTTTATATGATTTAGGTGGTGTCTCAATGTGGTTTTGATTTGCATTTCTCTGATTATTAGTGATGCTGTGTATTTTTTCATTTGTCTGTTGACTGTTCCTATATCTTCTTTTTGAGAAGTGTCTTTTAAATAGAACTTTTGCTACAGGTGGGAAGATTTAGGCATAAAGAAATTTGATTTCCAGACTTAAGAACCTATAACACAGTGGGGGGGGGGGGGCCCTATAACTCCTGGTGTACAGATTTACAATTTCCATTTACCTTGTTTTGATTTACCTCCTAGGTCTCTAGCTTCTAGAACCTGCCAGACCTCAGAGTAGACATCCAGTGTCAGCTATCCCACCAGATGTTGCCTTGCTTTGATTCTGTACAAGATAGAAGATAGTTCAGGATCCCATTGCCTTTTTCTGTATCTATGTTTAGGATGAGGGTAGAGGGTTAAAAATTCCCCATTTGCATAAGTGCTGATTAGTCTCATCAATGAAGGCTTTTTTTTTCTTTTTTTCTTTTTTCTTTTTGTTATTTAGTTTTTATTTCTCTGCAATTCAACTAGACGTGGAAGGGAACAAGGAAAATATGGAACCCAAAGAATTGTAGTGAGAGCACAAAGATTATAGGGGTATGGCGAGCAAATGGGATGGAGGGGGTGCTCTCCTGAGCTACAGAAGGAATGATCTGGTAGTTTAAGATAAAACAAGTCAAATTTATTAGAGTTGTCCACAGTCAGGAATGGTGATCTTCTTGCTGGTCTTGCCATTCTTGGACCCAAATCCCTCCATGGCTTGCACAGCCTTCATGCCCTCTTTCACCTTGCCAAAAACCACATGCTTGCCATCCAACCATTCGGTCTTAGTAGTACAGATGAAAAACTGGGAACCGTTTGTGTTGGTTCCAGCATTTGCCATGGACAAGATGCCAGGTCCTGTATGATTCAAGATGAAGTTCTCATCATCAAATTTCTCCCCATAGATGGACTTGCCGCCAGTGCCATTATGGCTTGTAAAGTCACCACCCTGGCACATAAACCCTGGAATAATTCTGTGAAAGCAGGAACCCTTATAACCAAATCCTTTCTCTCCAATGCTCAGAGCATGAAAGTTTTCTGCTGTCTTTGGAACTTTGTCTTCAAACAGCTTGAAGGAGACATGGCCCAAAGGCTTGCCATCAACGGCGATGTTGAAGAACATGGTGGGGTTGACCATGGCTGATGGGAAAAGGCTCAAGGCGGTGGCGTCTGCAAAGTCAGTTTTTTTTTCAACCCTAGCTTTGTGCTTTTAAAAACGTGTCCATTGTGAGAGGGGAATTGAGTAATTGTCACAATTATAAAATTTGGCCCTCTGAAAAGTCTCTTTTACCCTTAATTAGAAATCACTTGTGAGAAGTTCAAAATCAGACAACAGTGTAGATCATGCCTTAGAAATGCTGCCTTTTTCCTGAGAACAGAAGAAAATGATCAAGATCCTGGTGAGATTTTGTTTCTCACTTTTGCCTTTCTTTCTAGTGGATTTGCAGAGACTTAATAACTATAAAACAACAAAAATATATTATCTCACAGTTATTTACATCAGGAATCTGGCTTGGTATGGCTGCTTTCTGTGCTTAAGGTTTCATAAGACTGGGCTCTTGTTGGAAGGCTCTGGGAAGAATCCTCTTCCAAGCTTATTCAGGTTGTTGGCAGACTGTAATTCTAAGATATCTGTTTCTTTGTTGGCTGTCAGTGGGGTTGAGGGGGGGTGTCAATCTTAAATGCTCCTAGAAGCTGCCCAAATTCCTGCTGCTTTTCATGTGGCCACCCTCCAACATTAGTGGGTAGAGTTTCTTTCATGCTTACATCTCCCCAGTGTTCTTCTCTATCTCATCTCTCTGAAGGACTCTTGGCCAACTTTTTCTGCTGAAGGCCTTATGTGATTACATTGGGCTTAACCGTCAGACGATCAGTAGCCCTAACATCATCTCTAGTGTCCATTCACAGCAGTTCCTTAGTTAACATTTGATTGAACAACTAAGGGATAAGAATCTTCAGTAGACACCTTCAGAATTCTGCCTAACCCCAAAATTACATGAGAAACACTAGAAGTTACGTATTTTTCATAAGGAGAAATCGGACTAGTTTCTTTAGGAGGTAATTATTTGTTGGCACTTAAGTATATGGAGCATGATAGAGATAAGGTATCTTTTTTTTTCATATGAATATCCAGTTGTTCTTGTGACAAATTGGTTAAAGATCTTTTACCCAGTGGACTCACTCATCATATTGACATAAAAATCTGTTGAATGTATTAGTATATATCTTGTTCTAGACATTTTATTTCTTCTGTTATCTATATGTCTGTCTTTGTTGATATTAAACTTGTCTTGGTTCTCATTGCTTTAAAGTAAGTCTTGAAATCAGATAATTAATTACATCCTCCAACTTCTGTTTCAACTTAGTTTTGACTTTTCTACATTCTTTGCTTATCTATATACATTTGAGAGTCAGCTCGTTTATGGTTTCTAAAATGCCTTTTTTTTTTCTTTTTTGGAGTCTGAGTCTCACTCTGTCACCCAGGCTGGAGTGCAGTGGCATGCTCATGGCCACTGTAATCTCAACCTTCAGGGTTCTAGATATGCTTTTGCCTAACTTTCCAAGTAGCTGGAATTATAGGCATGCACTACCAAGCCATGCTAATTTTTTGATTTATTGTAGAGATGAGATCTAACCAAATTGCTCAGGTTGGTCTCAAACCCGTGGGCTCAGGCATTCTTCTCGCCTTGGCCTCCCAAAATGCTAGGATTATAGGTGTGAGCCACCAAACCCAATCTAAAATGTCTCTTTTTTAAAGGAGACTTCTTTAATTTTGATAGTGGTTAATTAAATCTATTCAATAGACAGGACAGTTAAACAATTTCTCATATAGTCCAGCTCTTTGTTTTCTTTGTGTTGTATTTTTTGGAGTTTCTTTAGATCTCCATTGCATTATACTAATTCTTCCTCTGTATCTGTTCAACTTTTAAATTGTCAATTGGCTCTCTAATCTTGGTTACTATGTATGGTTGATTCTTGTTATTCTCACTAGTTACATTCTATAGCGTCACCACAAATGCCAAATTAGCAAATACTGAACCATTGCTCCTAGGTGAGATACTGGGTTTTTTTTTTTTTTTTTTTTAGAAGCCCCTGATTATAACTTTTTTTGTTACACATTCCATGAATAATCCCATCTTATGGGTATTTCTATTTAAAGCACCTTATTCAATGTATATCATTGATTATTTAACACTGAACTCATGGTCAACAATACTATAACTCATACCTGAACTAAACTTACTTAAGCCATATTTTTCCTAAAGTATTTCACAGTCTTGTGGCACTTAGGGACACCAGACAGCACTCTAGCACTTGTGCTAGGAATTACTTTAAAAACCAATATCACTTACTGAAAGCACAAAAGTGTGAAAAATGTGGCACTAACTCACCATATAAAGGACATTTGTATGACAGCTGAACTAGAATGTGGGGCATTGCCTTGTTCGTATTCTGCTAGGATGTACACTTTGGATGACTTAAATTTTTTGTTATTCACTTGTCTACAAATGATTACAAAAGTCCTGTGTTATTGATTTGGGGGCTATAAATAAACATTACCTTTAGGTGAATTTACAAACAAGAAATCTGTCAAAAATGACAATTGACTTTACTTCATTTCTAAAGTTTCTACTGGCTCCTATACCTATAGTCATTCTAATGTTTTGTTCTTAATGCAGATGTTGAATATCTTATTTCTCACTTCATTCAGTATTGCCATTAATAACTTGTGCTGATACTTCCTGTGTGAATAGTCATTTCATGTCTGATTCTGTTGTTTGTTTTTTTCTGTTGAAACATGATCAAGATGAAAACACCTTGAGGACAGATATGGCCTACATTTCTACATTTCTATATTAGCACTTAGATCTCTGCCTTTTAAACAGATGTGAAAAATGTTTTTTTAGCAATTTGAATTTGAGATATTTTGTCTTTAAGAGTTTTTATTGGAGGAGTGGGGCAGAAAGACTTTTTAAGAAATGATAGTCATCATGCTGAAATTTGATTTATAAATCTGAGTCACCAAATTCCAAATATAATGAACTCAAAGAAATACACATCTAGATATGTTATGATCAAATTGTTGAAAACAAAGAGATTCTCTAATGAAGCAAGACAAAAAATTTTTATGTATGTATATTTATGTGTGTGTGTATATATATATGGATTTGTCAGTAAGGTTAAGCTGACTTTTTACACACATATTCAAATTGCTGAAGAAAAAAAAGTGTCAACCAATAATTTTATATTCAACAAAACCACTCCAAAAATGGAGGATAAGCTAAAACATTCCAAGATAAAGAAAAGCACAGAACTGATTATGAGAAATCAATACTAAGGGAATTTTTCAAGCTTAATTGAAAGAACTAGTATTCTATTTTTTTTTTTTTTTGAGTTGGAGTTTCACTCTGTTGCCCAGACTGGCATGCAGTGGCACACTCCCGGCCATTGCAGCCTCAATCTGCTGGGATGTGGTGATCCTTCCGCCTCAGCCTTGCAAGTAGCCAGAACTACAGGCCCATGCTGCCATACCCAGTTAATTTTGACTTATTGTAGAGACAAGGTCTTGCCAAGTTTCCCAGGTGTGTCTCAAACCCATAGGCTCAGGCAATTCACTTGCCTCAGCCTTCCAAAGCACTGGGATTACAGGCTGAGCCACCAAGCCCAGCCAAGAACTAGTATTCTTTTAACAGTGAGTAAAATACATACAAAGAAATAAAATGTACTGCTAAAATTAACAGCATAGATAAATATAAGATAATAAATATATATTTTGTCTGTAATTCTTCTCCTATCTGTTATAAAGGACAATAGCATAAAACAATAATTATAACTTGGTGTTGATGGTTACAAAGTATATAAAGATGTGATTTGTAAGACAATGAACAGTTCAAAGTCAGGAGGGAATTAAGATACATAGAAACAAAGGTTTTCTATACTACTAAAATTATTATTAATTTGACCTACATTGTTTTAAGATGTTAATTGTAATCTTGAGGGCAACTATTAAGAAGATGACAAAATGTATCATAAAACAGACAACATAGAAATTCACACAGTACAATAAAATATATTTATTTCAAACAAAAGAAGGCAGCAATGGAGAAATGGCACATGTACATTGTAACTTATCACTACCTAAACTAAATGTAAATTATTATACACTTTATTTACAAGACAAACAGATAGAATTTTTTATTCTTATTGTTATTTTTTGGAGTAGGTGTAGGAGTCTCACTCTGTTGCCTAGATTGCAGTGTAGTGGCACTCTCAAAGTCACCACGGTTTTGACCTGCTCAACTCAGGCAATCCTTCCATCTCAGTCTTCCAAGTAGCTGGAACTACAAGTGTGCATAATAATGCTCAACTAATTTTTTTGATTTATTATATAGATAAGGTCTTGCCAAGTTGCTCAGTTGGTCTTGCTGGCCTCAAACCCCTGAGCTCAGGCAATCCTCTTGCCACGACCTCCCAAAGTACTGGGATTACAGGTGTGAGCCACTGTGCCTGGCCTAGAATAAATTGTTTAATGATTCCGTTAGTCAGTCCTTTGTATCATGGGTTACACACCCATGGATTCAGCAAAAAACAGACTGAAGATAGTAAAAACAATGAATGGTTGTGTCTGCACTGAACATGAAAAGATTTTTTTCCATATTGTTATTCCCTAAACAATACAGAAGAATATTTATGTGGGATTGCATCGTACTAGGTATTATGTCATTGAGAGATGATTGAAATTATATAAGAGAATGTCCATAGTTTATCTGAAAATTCAACACCATTTTATTTGAGTTCATGGATTTTTTTTTTTGAGTCGGAGTCTCTGTCACCCAGGCTGGAGTGCAGTGGCATGCTAATGGTCACCACAGCCTTGACCTGCTGGGCCCATGTAATCCTTCCAATTCAGCCTTCCAAGTAGCTGGAACTACAGGCATGCACCATCATGCCTGGATAATTTTTCTTGATGTATTGTAGTGATGATGTTTGGCCAAGTTGCCCAACCTGGTCTAGAACCCATGGGCTCAGGCAATCCTCTCACTTCAGCCTCCCAAAGTGCTGGAATTTTAGGCATGAGCCACCATACCTGCCCTATGGATTTTAATATCTGTAGGGTGTTCTGGATCCGATCTCCCTTGAACACTTAGAAATGGATTTAGATGCTGTGTACAAAAGACTCATTTTTTATTTGAGTTTTTAAAAAATTAAAGAAGTGAGAAACAATTCAGGGTTAGGTACATAAGTGCTTATAGTACAGGTAAATTTCAGGCCTCCTCTGGGTCCCCACTTCACCTGGTTTAAGATTGGGTACACTTATTGATATTATGTGCATACTCCTTCTGGCAGTGTCCCAATACTACCAATCCCTTTCATTTTTTTACAATTTTTTTTTAATTTTAAAGATGTGGGGTACAATTCAGGCTTAGATATACAAGTAGTCACTATGTAGGTTCCCTTGTTGATGAGGTGTGTTCCACCTCCATCTCCTGGCAGTTTCCCACTACTGTCATTCCCTTTCTTATAGTATTGTGATAATCGTTCAAGGTTCACTTATTGGTAAGAACATGTAATACTAAATTATTTGTTCCTATGATAGATTACTGAGTATTATAGACTCTAATTCCATCCAAGTTGCTGTGAAGCCCATAATTTTGTCCTTGTTTATGGCTGCACAATATTCCATTGTGTAAATGTACCACATTAAAAAAATTCAGTCCTCTAAAATGGGTAGCATGGTTGGTTTCATGTTTTTGCTATTGTGAATAATGCTGCAATAAACATGCGTGTGTTGGTATCTTTTCAAAGAGCAATTTGAGTTCCTCCAAGTATATTCCCAGAAGGGGTGTTGTGGGATCATATGGAAGGTTGATTTTTAGACCTTTTAGGAATCGCCACACTATTTTCCACAGAGGTTTTACTAGTTTATACTCCCACCAGCAGTGTAGAAGCATTCCATTTCCCCCATACCCTCTCCAGCATCAATTGTTTTTTGAGTTATTGATGATGGCCATCCTGACTAGAGTTAAGTAATATTTCAGTGTGGTTTTAATTTGCATTCCTTGATGATTAGTGAGGCTGAGCATTTTTATGTATCTGTTGGCTGCTCATATCTATTCATATCTTTTGCTCACTTTTTAATAGGGTTTTTTTTTCACTACATTTGAGTTTCTTATAGATCCTAGATGTTAGACATTTGTCACATATCCACTCTTTTGATTGCTTTTTTGTTTGTTTTGCTTTGCAGAAGCTTTTCAGTTTGATGAGGTCCACTTGTTTATCTTATCTCTTATGACATGGGCACTTCGGGTTTTAATAAGGAATTGGTTGCCAGTTTCAATTTCCATAAGGGTTTCTCCTGCATTTTCTAAGGTTCTGATAGTTTGAGGTTTTACATTTAGTTCTTTGATCCATTTAGAGTTGATTTTTGTGTATGGTGATAGGTAGGGGTGTTGTTTTAATCTTCTTCATGTAGTCATCCAGTTTTCCCAGCACAATTTGCCGAATAGGTTCTCCTCTCTCTAGTGGCTGTTAGTGAAGGTTTTGTCAAAGATGAGTTGGTTGAGAAATTGAGGTCTTGCTTCCAGGATCTCTACTCTGTTCCATTGGTCTATATGCCTGTCCTAGCACCAATACCAGGCTGTGTTAATTATTGTAGCTTTATAATAAAGTTTAAAGTCTGGAAGTGTGATACCTCTCTGTTTGTTTTTTTTGCTGAGGATTGTTTGGGCTATTTGTGGTCATTTATATTTCCATATGAATTCCTGTTTTGCCATTTTCAGGTCTGAGAAGAATGATGCTGGTAATTTAATAGGTATCACATTAAATCTGTAGATTGCCTTGGTTAGGATGGACATCTTAATAATGTTTATTCTTCCAATCCATGAGTATGGGACATTTTTCCATTTGTTTGTGTCATCTTTGACTTCTTCAAACAGTGTTTTGTAGTTTTCATTGTAAAACTTTTCACTTCTCTGGTTAGGAAGATGTCAAGGTATTTCATTTTTTGGTGTGTGCAGTGATTGTGAATGGGATTGTGCTTTTTATTTGGGTTTCTGTTTGTTTATTGTTGGTATATAGGCTTGAGACTGTCTTTTGCGCATTTATTTTATACCCCGCGATTTGCCAAAGTCCTTCATCAGTGCAAGAAGGTTTTGACTGATTCTTTTAGATTTTCAAGGCATAGGATCATGTCTTTGCAAAGAAGTATACCTTAACTTCCATGTTTCTGATTTGGATACCCCTGATTTTCTTCTCTTGTCTGATTGTTCTAGCTAGGACTTACAACACTATGTTGAACAGGAGGTGTGAGGGTGGCCATTCTTGTCTTGTTCCACTTTTCATGGGAAATGGTTCCAATTACTGTGGGTTTCTTGTAGATGGCTCTTAGTATTTTGCAGTATGTTCCATCTACGCCTAAATGTTCAAGGGTTTTGTCAAGAAGAGGTCCTGGACTTTATTGAAAGCTTTTTCTGTGTCTAATTAAATAATCACAAGTATTTTGTTTTTATCAGGTTCTTATCTTTTAAAATTAAGAAGTGGGAGTGCCAGGGGGCACTTAGCCTCACAGGACAAAGGCTCCAAGTCTCTTACCCACCAGACTTTTATTAGTAGAAATGACATGCTTAAACAAGCATTCAAAAACAAGGCACAGGAAACTTTCTATTTATGACCATAAGTAATGAAATGTGACTGTTTACAGAACATAATGCAACTGCTTGTAGAACAATGTGCTTAATATATAACTCCTTTACTTAATCTAGCATGAAGGACATGGCACTGTAGAACTTGCCTCAGCATACATGCCTATCTGAGTCTTGTCATCATAGACATTCTTGACTGATTATGCCTTTGCACGTAGCCAAGCATGCCTTCAACAAAGTTCAAGTAGGGCAGTGGTCTCTAACAGTTCCTTTGGGTCTGCTAAGAAGATAATGCCAAAGGAAAATTGGATTAGACAAAATTCTTCAAAGACAATATGCTTTGAAAATAGTGAATTCTGGTAGTCTGACTTTACCTGAAAATAAATCCTGGGTTATCCAATAGAATAAATGGATTGCTTGAACTTTAAATGGTCCCCCATGAAGAAGCATTCTCTCAATCAGATTTTTATTGTTGATTTGGCAGGATCCGGCAGAAAGTTCCATTTTTTGGAACTTAGAATACAGTAGCTTAGAATACAGATACTGAAAGTGCTTCTTTCTTAGCTTCTTTACCTCAGGTTCAAAAATTGAAGTCAGTGCCAATGATTCTTTTTTGTCTTCATAATTTTTTAAATGAACTTTTGCTTATTTATTTAATAAGTCTCACTCTATTACCCAGGTTGGAGTACAGGGGCATGTTCATAGCCACTGCAGGCTTCACCTGCTGGGCTCAGGAGATCCTTCCTCCTCAGCCTTCCAGGTAGCTGGAACTACAGGCACACGCCACCACACCTGGCTCATTTGGTCCTCCCACATTGCCCAGGCTGATCTTGAACTCATGGGCTCAGGCAATCTCTTGCCTCCATTTCCTAAAGTGCTGGGATTACAGGTGTGAGCCACCACACCTGGCCATAATTTTTAGATTAGAGAATGAAGTGTTATTACATTGTCCAGCCTGATCTTGCACTCTTGGTCTCAAGCAAACCTCCTAATTGGCCTCCCAAAGAACTGGGATTACTTGTGTAAACCACTGGACCTGGTCTGGTCTTGGTATTTTGAATTACTCAAATGATATGCGGCTATATTGACATGCAAGAAATTCAAGCAAACAGAAGTATCTGTATTAAAAGATAGTATCCCCTTTCAGCCTTTTTTTGTCCAAACCCCAACCCAAAGGGTTACAAATGTTAATAGTTTAGGTTTTCATCTAGTCCCTTTCTATGACATTGTGTAGAATACATCTACATTTATATACAGTTCTATTATGCCTACAGATATGTACTTATACATTTATAATTGCATATATTATTATAATTTTTATGTCTTGGATCACGTTATGTAATTTGGGAGCTTGATTTTTTTTTCATTTAAGAGAATGCCAGGAGGATCATTGATATCAATATTTATCCATCTACCTCATTGATTTTAACATTTATGTAGTATATTATAGCATGGAGATACTGTAATTTAACTCTCTGCTTTTGATAGACATTAAGATTATTGATAGATTTTCATTATTATAAACAAAGTAATAATGAAAATTTTTATTGTACATTATTTTGTAACTGTGCAGATATTGTTTTAGTGCTTTTATTGAGTAGAAGGATTAGCAGACTTCTATGGTCCTACGGTATGTGAAATAGTCACAGTGTGAATAATTGATCATGGAGAAAAGGATCAGAATATGTACCTGCCCCTCTGTAACTCTCAGTTTTTTTTTGTGTGTGGGGAAATTTGGAGTCTCTGTTGCCCAGGGTGGAGTGCAGTGGCATGTGTACAGGAACAACAGATTCAACTTGGGGGCTCAGGTGATCCTTCTTCCTCAGTCTTCTAAGTAGCCAGAACTACAGACCCACACCACCACACCTGGCTAGTGTTTGTGATTTATTGTAGAGACAAGGTCTCACCAAGTTGCCGAGTTTGCTCTTGAACCTGAGAGCTCAGGCAATTCTCTCACCTCAGCACCCCAAAATGCTGGGATTACAGGCTGAGACACCATGCCCAGCCATCCCTGTCCTTTTCTTCATCATCTGTTGATATCCACCTCAGATTGCATTGGATGTGTTGTTATAGGGATCATTATCCTTTGAAGATGTGTCTATGTACTTCACCAGTGAGAAGTGGCAGTTTTTGTACCCAACTCAGAAGGTTCTTAACAAGAAGGTAATGTTGGAGAACTACAGCAAACTTGTATTAATAGGAAAGAACAGCATCCCAGGTGGTTACTTTCCTTTTTTTTTTTTTTTTGAGTGGAGGTCTCACTCTGTCACCCAGACTGGAGTGCAGTGGCCGCTTCCGGCCACTGCAGCCTCGACCTGCCGGGCTCTGGCGATCCTTCCACCTTCAGCCTTCCAAGTAGCCAGAATTACAGGCATGCGCTACCACGCCCGGCTGATTTTTTGATTTATTGTAGAGATGAGGTCTCGCTGCCCAGGCGGGTCTCGAACCCGCAGGCTCAGGCAATCCACTCACCTCAGCCTCCCAAAGGCGCGGGATTACAGGCTGAGCCACCGAGCCCAGCTTACTTTCCTTTTTTGTTTGGTGAACTCTATATGATTCCTTGAATATTTAAAGATTTGTACTAAAGGCATTGCATGTCATAGACTCTTTTTTTGGGTAAAACATGCATAACATAAAATTTACCATCTTAAATATCTTTAAGTGTGCAGTTCAGCGGGATTAAATGCAATGTTGTGTAACCATGATCTCTATTTGTCTTTTATAACTTTTTTCATCTTATAAAACTGAAACTCTGTTCCCATGAGACAGTAAGTACCTATTCTTCCCCACCATCCCCCAGACACTGGTGCCCATTGTTCTAACTCTGTCTTTATGATTTTGACTACTCTAAGTATCTGATGTAAGTGGAATAATACAGAACGTGTCTCTTTATTGCTGGCTTATTTCACTTAGTATAATGTCATCAAGGTTCATCCATGTCATAACATGTGCCAGAATTTCCTTCCTTTTTAATGTTGAATAATATTCTTTTATGTGTATATATATGCCACATGTTGCTGATTCATTTACTTTTTTTTTTTTGAATAGGAGTCACCTCTCTCCCCTAGGTTGGAGTGCAGTGGCACATTTATGGTCACTGCAGCCTCAAGCTTCTGGGCTCAGATGATCCCCAGTCTGCCTCAGTCACCAAGTAGCTGGATCTACAGGCACACAAACCATGCCTGGTTTATTTTGTGATTTTTTGTAGAAATGAGGTTTCACCAAGTTGTCCAGGCTGATCTTGAACCTGTGGTCTCAGGCAATCGTCTTGAGTTGGCCTCCCAAAGTACTGGGTTGACAGTCTTGAGCCACCGTGCCCAGGCTCATTTGTCTGTTAATAGACACTTGAGTTGCTTTCATGCTTTAGCGCTTGTAAATAATGCTGCTATGAACATGGTTGTGCACATATCTCTTTGAGACTTTGCTTTCTATTTTTGGGGTATATATCCATAAGTGGAATTGCCATATCTTATGGTTATTCTATTGTTAATTTTTTCAGGAACTGTTTCTACAGCAGTCGCACCATTTTACATTCCCACCAAGAGTACACAGTTTCCAGTTTCTCCACTGCCGGGAGCCGCAATCACTAGTAAAAGTAAGGTAAAAGGGACCTGAAAATAGAAAAAAACGCTGGCTGGGAGCAAGGCCCCAGTAAAATGAGGCCATGATGGAGGCAAAGCCCCATGGATCCTGTTGATGGACCTTCCCTAACTTTGAAGGATTGTGTGCATAGGCTTGAGAATGTTCCCTCTTTAATTGAGATAATAGATGTGCAAATGGATGATGGCATTTGACAGCAAAAATTATACATAGGCATAATGGAGGTGAGATTGCAGCAAAAAGGGTGCCCCTTAGAATGTGCAAGGATGTGGAATTAGCAATAAACCTATATATAAAAATGTAAAAAGGGCTCAACAGCAAAAAATTTCCCCCCTGAAGGGACAAGGGAATGCAAATTTTGCAACCTTTAGCTAAAAAGGAAAAACAAGTACTTCCTCACACCCTTTATAAGTAACAACATTGACAGTTGTGATTGATGAGGAAGTGAGAAATTGAGACAGAGTATCTCCAAAAACAGGTGTTTTCAGGAAAAACAAGTCACAGATATGCCTTTTGATTTAAGAAATATTATAGTTTAATTAGAAAGAAGGTTAAAGTTAAAGTAAGGATTAGAATTAAATAAATAGCAGTTATAATTAAAAGATAAATGTTTAATATGGGTGTAGGTATTAGTTAAATAGAAGGAATAGGAAATAATTAAGTTTTAAGGTAAACTTAAAATGATATACACTTAATGTAGGTTTAAAATTAAATACATTTAGGATTAGAAGTAAGATTAATTTCATATATAAGTGTAGATTTAGACATAAGTTTAGTTTAGAAATATAAAATGTAAAATGGGTAGAATTAAGAAAATAGAACAGCGAAAGGAAGAGATTCAGTTGGCCTAGAGGTCAAAGGATGTGGCTGATAAATTGGCTGATAAATTTTTTTACACCACCGGTAGCAGGAAGGAACAAAATGAAATTTGTAAAGGTCAACTTCCCCATAAACAAAAGGAAAAACATGATGTAAACATTTAATGTGTAACATGGGATACATTTTGTGGGTAGAGGTGTCAGTAAAAAAACTATATAAGCTTGTAAGAATTGAATAAAAATTGGCAGAATCTTGAGCTCTCCTCAGGAAGAGGATTCCTGTCACTTCGTCTTTTCTTTTTCGCTGCTTCCCGATTCCCCCGTCTCAAGCCCTGACTCTCTCCTGGAGCTGGACTCCAGCACTCCACATCCTTATCAATAGTTACCATTTTCTCTTTCATTTTGTTTGATGGTGCCATCCTAATATGTGTGAAATGTGTCATACACCTTTATTTTCCTTCTTGGCCTAAAGTATATGCACATTTTCCTGAGCAAAATATATTTACTTTATCAAAGTATAATTAATATGGTCCCTGAAATGTAACTCCCATCTTCATAGATTTCCCCAAGCATATATTCTTGGTGCCAAATGTTCAATGATTTCCTGTTTACAGGGTTTCAAGGTACCAAACCAGATTCACTCTCCTGTTTGGAGCAAGCACAACCCCCATGGATAGTAGAGGGAGCAGCCCATAGTCAAAAGTGTCCTGGTAAATAAGTAAAAACTGAGAAACTGGTGAGGAATTGAAAGGTTTATGCTTCTGAATTCTCAGTTAGAGAACCTTTCTTATACTAGTTGATGACCCACAAACCTAATTGACACCTTTACAAGTATTTCTTCATTCCTAGTTGGGCTCTTCTTTCCCTGTCAAAGATGATATTTTCTTTTTTCTATTTTCTGGATCTGATTGTACGCAGTCCATGTCATCTAGAACCTGGAGTTCTCATCTGACCCCATTCTTCCCAGCCTGCTCTGGCTTTCTCACCTCCTGTTCTCTACCTTGCTTGCCTTAAAATTCCCTTCACTACCTACCTAGATCACTCTGCTTTAAGTACTGCTCCCTCCTTAGACATAGCCTTATCCATTTAAAGGGATGATTTTCTTCCCTGATAATCACCTCAATTTAATTTATGTGAAAGCCCCTTAAGCCTCATCTCTTAGAGCATCTCTATTTACTTATTCACATGCTGTTCCCCTGTCTTCCTAACCTCTGATTTTTTTTAAAGATGTGGGGTACAATTCAGTATTAGGTATACAAATGTTGATTATTCAGATACCCTTGTTGATGTGGTGTGCCTCTCCCTCCCCTGGGAGTTTCCCACAACTGCTAATACCAGCCCTCCTCCCCTGGCAGCTTTCCACTACTGCCAATCCCTTTCTTATATTGCTATAATTATACTGCTATAATTGTTCAAGGTCTGCTTATGCATGAGAACATGTGGTGTTCTGTTGTTTCTGTGAAAGATCACTGAGTATTATGGACTCTATTCCATCCAAGTTGCTGTGAAGTCCATATGTTTTTCCTTCTTTATGACTGCATAATATTCCATTGTGTATATGTACCACATTTTTAGATCTAGTCCAGTTTCGATGGGCAACATGATTGGTTCCATGTTCTTGCTATTGTGAATTGAGCTGCAGAAACATACGTGTGCAGGTATCATTTTTATAGAAGAATTTGAGTTCCTCTGGGTATATTCCCATTAGGGGAGTGCCTGGGTCATACGAAAGGTTAATTTCTTGTTCTTTCAGAAATTGCCACATTGTCTTCCAAAGAGGTTGCACTAGTGTAGAAGCAATGTAGAAGCATTCCTTTTTCCATGCAATTTCACCAACATCTCTTGTTGTTTGCTTTATTTTTTTAATTTATTTTTTTCTTTCTCATTATTATTATTTTTTATTATAAAGATGTGGGGGTACAATTCAGGGTTAGGTATACAAACATTGATTGTGCAGGTACCCTTGTTGATGAGGTATGCCTCTCCCTCCCGTAGCAGTTTCCATCAGCTGCCAATCCCACCCCCCCTTTATGTTTTATTAATGATGGTCATTTTTACAGGGGTTAGGGGTTATCTTAGTTTGGTTTGATTTGTATTTCTCTGATGATCAGTGAGGCTGAGCATTTTTCATGTATCTGTTGTCTGTCTGTATATCTTCTTTTGAGAAGTGTCTATTCATATCTTTTGCCCACCTTTTAATGGGGCTGTTTCTTTTTTTCCATTTCGCACATTTGAATTGCTTGTAGATCCTAGATGTTAGACCTTTGTCAGATATACAGTTGGCAAATATTTTTTTCTCATTCTGTGGACTGTCTCCCTGCTCTCTCCATGATTTCTTTTTCTTTGCAGAAGCTCATCAGTTTGATGAGGTCCCACTTGCCTTATTTCTTATGGTATGGGCACTTAGGATTCTGATCAGGAATTGGTTGTCAGTTCTAATTTCCATAAGGGTGTCTCCTGTATTTTCTAAGGTTCTTATAGTTTGAGGTTTTATGTTTATGTCTTTGATTCATTTAGAGTTAATTTTTGTGTATGGTGATAGGTAGGGGTCCTGTTTCAATATTCTACATGTGATCAACCAGTTTTCCCAACACCATTTATGGAATAGGTCCTCCTCTCCCCAGTGGTTGCTGTTGGAGGCTTTTTCAAGGATGAATTGATTGAGAAATTTAGACTTTGCTTCCAGAAACTCTATCCTGTTCCATTGTTATATATGACTGTTCTTGTACTAATACCAGGCTGTTTTGATTACTGTAGCCTTATAGTAAGGTTTGAGGACTGGAAGTGTGATAACTCCTGCTTTTTTTCTTTTGCTAAGGATTGTGTGGGCTATTCATGGTCATTATGTTTCCATATGAATTTCTCTATTGTCATTCCAAGTCTGAGAAGAATGATGTTGGTAATTTAGTTGGTAATTTAGTGGGTTTTGCACTGAATCTATAGATTGCCTTTGGTAGGATGAACATTTTAATGATGTTGATTCTTTCTATCCATGAGCATGGAATATTTTTCCATTCGTTTGTGTCTTTTTGGTTTTCTGTGAGCAGTATTTTGTAGTTCTCATTGTAAATGTCTTTCACTTCTCTAATTAGGAAGGTGCCAACGTATTTCATTTTTTTTTCTTTTGTGACTATTGTGAATGGGATTGTGCTTTTTATTTGGGTCTCTGCCTGCTTCTTTTTGGTGTATAAGAATGCAACTGTCTTTTGCACATTCATTTTGTACCCTGTGACTTTGACAAATTTAATTATCAGTGCAAAAAGGCTTTGACAGATTCTCTTGGATTTTCAAGGTATAGTATCATATCATCATCAAAGAGGGATAACTTTACTTTCTCTTCTCCTATTTGGATACCTCTGCTTTCCTTCTCTTTTCTGATTGCCTGAGCTAGGACTTCCAACACAATGTTGAACAAGAGGGGTGATAGTGTGCAGTCTTGTCTTGTTACAGTTTTCAGGCAAAATGTTTCCAGTTTCTATTCATTTATCAATATGTTAACTGTGAGTTTATTTTAGATGGCACTTACTATTTTAAGGTATGCTCTTTCTATACTTAGGTGTTTGAGGGTTTTTTTTTAAATCAAGAAGTGATGCTGGATTTTGTCAAAAACGTTTTCTGCATCTAATGAGATAATCATGTGGTTCCTGTTTTTACATGAAGCCTACTTTTTTTGAGATGTGTTTTTGGGTCTGGTTTGCTAGAATCTTGTTGAGGATTTTTGCATCTATGTTCATAAGGGATATTGGCCTGTAGTTCTCTTTTTTTTTTTTTTGTTGGCTCTTTACTCCGATTGGGTATCAGTGTGATGTTAGTTTCCTAAAATGGTTAGGTGAGAATTCCATCTTTCTCAACTTCCTGGAATACTTTCAATAGGCTTGGTATCAGTTCCTCCTTGTATGTTTTGTATAATTCTGCCCTAAGTCAACTGGCCCAAAGTTTGAGTTTTTTGGTAGGTTGTTTTATTATAAGTCATATTTCTGTATCGTTATCAGTCTATTTAGTGTCTCAGTGTCTTCTTGTTTCAGTTTGTGGAGGTTGTATGATGTCAGGAATTCCTCCATTTCATTTAGGTTTTCAAGTTTGTTTCCATATAGGTGTGCATAGTAATCTCTGATAATCTTTTGTATTTCTTCTGAGTCAATTGTGATTTGATCTTTTGTACTTCTGATTGTGCTTATTTGGACTTTTTCTCTCTCTTTCTTGGTCACCCTGGCTAGGGGTCCATCAAATTTGCTAAATATTTCAAAGAACAAGTTTTTTGTTTTGTCGATGTTGTCTATGATATTTTTGTCTTCTGTGTCCTGTATTTAGGCTCTTATTTTGGTGATTTGGATTCTTCTGCTAAAGTTGGCATTTTGGTGGTCCTCTCTTTCCAGCTCCCTTAGGTGATTTGTTATGCTCTCAAATTGTGATCTTTCTGTTTTCTTGATGTGAGCTCATAGAGATATAAATTCCCCTCTTAGAACTGTTTTCATTGCATCCCAGATATTTTGGTAATAAGTTTCTTTATTTTCATTTCTTTTCAGGACTCTTTTAATTTCTGCTTTGACTTCAGTGTTGACCCAGTAGTTGTTCAGCATCATGTGGCTTAGTGTCATGTCTCTGTGGGATTTGGGGAAATTTTGTTTGTGTTGATATTTATTTTTATTCCACTGTGGTCTGAGAAGATGCATAGCAAGATTTCAACCTTATGGAATTTGTTTATGTTTGATTTATGGCTAAGAATGTGATCAATTTTGGAGTATGCTCCATGGGGTGAGGAGTAGAATTCTGTGGTTGTTGGGTAGTATAATCTGTAGGTATCTATTAAGTACATTTGCTTGAGTGTCAAATTTAAGTTCTGAATCTCTTTGTTGTTGTTTTGCCTCAATAATCTATCTAGGGCTATTACTGGGGTATTCAAGTCCCCTGCTATAATAGTTTTAGAGTCAATATCATTTTTCACTTTACTTAGTAATTGCTTTATAAATGCTGGTGCTCCTGTGTTGGGTGCATATATGTTTAGGATGGATATTTCTTGTTGATGGAGTGAAACTTTTATCATTATGTAGTGTCCTTTTGTATCTTTTTAAATTTTTGATAGCTTCAAGGTTGTTTTCTCTGTTATTAAGATCACAACTCCTACACTCTTTTGTGATCCATTTGCCTGGAAACTTGTTTTCCATCCTTTAACTTTGAGTCTGTGTGTCTCCCTAGTGGTGAGATGAGTTTCCTGGGTGCAGTAAATAATTGGTCATGGTTTCTTATCCAGTTTGCCATTCTGGGTCTTTTCAGTGGTGCTAAGTGCTTGTCCATTCACATTCAGTCTGACAATTGAAATGCAATTATTCCTGTCATGAGGTTCTTATAAAGTGTTTTCTTTGCTTGTTTTCTTTTGGCTTTGTGGTTAATGTATGTGTGTATTTTCAAGTTTCTTGTTATACTGTATTCTCTGTTGACTCTGTAGTCTGCTGTCCTCTTGAGAAGTGTGTGGTCATTTTTTTTTCTCTTTCTTCTGTTCTTAATACCTTCTGTTCTTAATACCAGCTCCTGTAGAGCTGGCCAGGAAGCTGCATAATCTCTTAGGGATTGGATACACATTTTAAACTTAAAAAAAAAATAAATGCAGAAGAACAAAAGAGCAAAAACCATCAAACAATAACAAAATTGAAAGATTAACACTCAATCGTTCACAAACACATGTAAAGAGAAAACAACAAACAAAAGAAAAGAAACAGAAAAAGAAAAGAAAAAAAGGGGGGAGTAGATAAAACTCTCACATACACATTCATGCACAAAGGAAAAATATTTTTAAAATGGATGAACTAACAAAAAACAATGGGCAAAATTTTTCAAAAAAAAATTAAAAATATATAAATTAAAAGAAAACCTGACCTCTTGTGGCAGACTCTGTAATTGTACCTCTAGTCTGCTCTCTCCTGCAGACCTTCCACCTTTTTCACCCTCTTCCCAATGTCTGGAGCAGGGAAGGAGGAGGGACAGTGGAGGTAGGTGGGGCTGCAGTCCTCCCTTCCCACTCTCATATGGTCAGGGAGATCTCCTCCGATGGGAATTGTGGGAGTGTTTCTTCCCCAAGTATGTACTCACAGGGGGTGCCCCTGCCAGGCCTATACTGGAATGGAGTTCTCTTATTGTGACTGACGTCAAGTCTTTACCTGGGTTTGTCACTCTCAGTTGTGGCCCAACTGTGTGGGGCTGACGTTGAGAGCATTTTGGGGAGGAGGGGGTTTTGGTCAGTCCCAGACTTATTACTGATCTATCTATTTGGAGTTCTTCCTCATCATTTACTGGCCACACCCTTTGTCCTGTGGCTGGATCAAGGTAGGGAGTGGGGCACCTGGGACTCAGAACCCGTCAGGTCCCTCCAAAGTTTGTGCTCTCAGGATATTCCCTTTGGGTCATGATCAACCCCTGAGTAGTTGACCTGTTGGTCAAGGGATCAAGTCTGTGGCTCCATGGTGAGCAAGTCAGAGCATTTTCCTGCCCCACCTTCAAGATGGTGGTGGGGTGCCTTTCCTGTCCTCTCCAGGGGGACTCTGTCCTCTCTAGGGGGACGCCTCCATAGCTCCTGCTGCCAGTGCCCAGCCAGACTCTAAAGTGGTGAGGCAAAGCCTGGAACTGGCAATCTCTCCTGCTGCAGTCGTGAGGCAGATCCTGGCATGGTAGTCTCTCCTGCCGTTTCTCACAGGAAAACTTATGTCCATTTAAAATAAAAATGACCTGAGAAAAGTACCTGGCTTTTCTCAGGTCGGCTTCTTGACCTGAGAAAAGCCAGGTACTAAGCAGAGAAGCTGCAGCACAAGCTGTTGCACCAGGGGGGCCCTGGTCTTTTTCTCACAAGCCCCCACTTAGTCAATCTCTCCCAGCATTTTCTTCCCAAGAAGCACTTACGATTTTTTATCTCCTGTGGATTGTTCTATTAAAACTTTAATTCATTTTCAAGGTCTGAGGTCTCTGTCCTCTACTAGAGTCTCCCAGATTGACATCCCTACTACTACTAATATCTAAACTGCACCCTCATTCCCTGTATATTGTCAACCACTAGGACAAAATTTCTCTATCCTCTATGTGAAAGCAGAACCCTTTCTCTCAGATATGTCTACCATTATAGAGTATGTTTATATCCACTAAATATTTAAACTCTTTTTCTGACATAGTTTCAAGTCTATGTCTCACTTTCTGTAGTCTCACTTGCCCTCTAATTCTATATTTTGCCTGCAACCAGGATGATTATCCTGTAAATCCTTCTTTCTTCAGCTTCAGTGTTCAAAACTGAGGTCATCTTGCCTCCTGGCAAATTCTTTCACTCCTTGTGGATTTATCTAGGTTCTGTTATGTTGTTCTACAATGTGGTGGCCAGTTACCTTTAAGACGCCTTGAGATATCCCTTTTGACTGTTATATTTGTGAATGTCTCTGCTACTCCTGTTAATTTTTATTGTTTTGAAAGGGTTTTTTGAAAATTTCACCTATTTTTGAAAATGGCTGATAGTGTCCCCATTGCTACATACACTGATTGCTTTCTGTTTTTCTGTTCATCCCTTTTGATGTTATTGCTACATTCCTCTGTGAGTAGGGAGCATTAAAGTCATAGAACTTGAGGAAAAGACATGAGGAGTGGTGTTGGCTGAAAAAGCAAGAGATCCACATATATTTAGAGATTGAGAAGAACCAAGTCAAGTAGAATAAGTGTCAGGTCCATGGTAGGAACATTGGAAGATGTCCCAAAACAAGTGACAAAATTATTCCCAGGAGGAGGAAGTGATATATTTTGTTGAATGCTGTAAATAATATCAAATAATATGAGGACTGACCTCAGTGCCATTGATCATGTTGCATTTTTACATTCAGATAATTCCTTTTTCCACTGTGTACTCCCCTTCATACCTTCATGAAGTAGTTTTTGACAACTCCAGGGCACTCTGGGAACTTCCACCTTCCTGACTTCTATCTGCTTAGTGTCTATGCCACACTGACTCAGCAATGGTCATGTATTATATGTGTATTATTTTATTAGTTGGTGTGAGGCTACTATTTCCATATAAAGAAAAGTTTCTGTGTCTTATCCTTCTTTACTTAGTGTGGCCTACCTATTAATTCACTGCCAGCAGCATTAATCACATGTTTCTTGAATGCAAGCTATCCTTTGTTTCATTTCTGTTTCACAGTTTTATTTTTAAATCTTGGATGTGTGTAGAGTAGTGGGAGCATTTCCTTACTACAGGTTGTTTCTCTTGAGATGATACTTGTGATTTGCTAGATAGGGGGAGGGACCTGAACCTATGAAATTAGAAATGCTTGTCAGGTGGTTCTGTTTTGACATCTATAACTAAAAACCAGTATTCTAATCTCCTCCAGGAGAGATTTTAATGTAGTGAAGAACATATGTGCATAACATTTAAAAATTTTTGAGAGTTTGATAATGAGACATTTTTGTATAATGCAAGGCTGTGCAAAGTGAAGTCAAATAGATGGGCTGTTTTACAAATGCTTTAGAGAGAAAAATAACGGGTTTTGTAAGCATTATCAAATAATTTCTGCATGAAGAATAGCTGGGTTTTGAATAAAAACGATGATGGAAGGCCTTGTTGTGGGTTGATAGTAATAAAAAGACTTTGGAGGAGGAAATAGGGAAAGTGATGTTGGAGATAGCTCATAGATTGGGCTTAGGAGAATATAAGAAGGGAAACAGCTGATTATTCTGGATTTTATGTTAATAATTGGCTTAGAAAGTGTGAATTTTCTTTGGTTATGTCTTTTGCTATTTCCAGAGGGTCTGCTTGTTACCTGGGTAGTAGCATTCTAACAATAGGAAGGCATAGCTTGGGGCTCTAGGATAAATGGAAAAGAAGGCAGGGGGATGTTGTCTTCCAGGATGGAGTATGATTTTCTAAAACCTCTTAATCGATGGGTTCCAGAGATATGGTAGGAACAGAGGTTAAGGAAGAATGTGGTATTAGTTGAAAGAAGATAATTTGGGGAAGACTATATCAAGAAGATTATAATGCTGAATACAGGGTTTTAAATTCTTGAGAGTTTGATTATGTGGCATTTTTGTATAATGCAAGACTGTGAAAAGTGAATTGTCAAATAGACAAGGGCTGTTTTACAAATGATTCAGAGAGAATAAAGTACTGATGATGGTGTATACCTGTGTGGCCAGCGTGTTGGGTACTTGTCATATGTATCTACTTAAATTGAATTAAAATTATGAAAAATTAAAAATTCAATTCTTTGTTAACCCTATTTGTACTCAAGTACTAAATAGCCACACATTCCTAATAACTACCATGTTGCAAGACACAGATATAGAACATATCCTTCATTGCAGAAGGTTCTGTTGATCAGTGTTGGAAACAATTTCAGTATTATTAAACTGACTGGAGAAGCTGATATTTCTACTACTCAGTACACTTGTAAGTCTTCCCTGGTAAAAGGACAGGTGTAATCAAGGGGCCTATTTTTAAATTCCAGATGGATATATATATATATGGATATATTGAATATATATATATGGATATATTGAATTTGGTGGGGTTGTATCACATCTGTAAAGAAAAAATAAACTCTTTTTTTTCCTACTCTAACAGAAGATTTCTGACACCAAATGTGACAGAGTGTGGGGTTCCTAAACCAATCAGTTCTCCAACTCTGTTGACACCAGCTGGATGTGCTATAACTTAATTGTGACATTAACTACCTGGACTCTAGGTACTAGAGACCCTGCAAGTCAAGGGTTCAGTCCCACAAGACTGTCCCCACTTCAGATGCCAGTCTAAGTCATGGCCCCCAGGTTACCCACACTTATGACTTAACTATAAATCCAGAGTTTCCATAATGACTCCCTCCTTAGAGTTGATATTTTCTGCTGACAATGTTCAGAATTTATTTAAACATGTTTATTGTTTTATTATAGGAAATATGATAGAATAATATGGGGGAACAGTCAGATGAAGTGGTATGTAGTGTGAGATCTAGAAGGGACCCAAGCACTGGTGCTCTGTCCCCAGGAAATTGGGATGTTCTACTCTCACCATGTGGCATTGTTGGCCAGTATGGAAGCTCTCTGAACTCTTCTTGTCTTTTAGGGATTTTTGTGGCAGTCTCATTATATAGATATGATCAACTATTAACTCAATCTCTAGCCCTTCTCCCCAAGAGTTGCCTCATTAGAACAAAGCATGCTCCTATCACCCAGCAAATTTCAAGGGATTTAAGGGCTGTGTCAGAGACCAGAGTCAGAGACCACATATTAGAACAAAAATGTTCTAGCATCCCTATCACTTAGGAAATTACAAGAGATTTAGGAATTCTTCCAGAAACCAGCGACAAAGACCAAATAAATCTTTATTATTTAATCATGATACTTTAGCACCTACATAGAACATTGGATTATTGACTGCAGCATTACACTAAATTGGCATTTTAGGGAGATTTGGTTTTGGTGTGCAGTTGGAATGACAGAAAAAAGATTTAGTAACAAGGTGATTATTAAATATTTTACCTCAGTAATCTTGGAATGAGATGTTGTGTGTCCTGTATTTTGATTTTCCAATTCCAAACCTTTGACACTAAAACTTGTGCTACTTAATACATGGTTAACATAGACATGTCTTCTGGGTGGTCTTTTTATATTATCTATGCATATTTGTGTGCCCAAACTCTTAAATTGGAGTGCATAAATCTCTTGACCTGGGCCCTTCATATTCTCTATAGTCTTCTGGGGGTATTTTTCAAAATTTTTTAAAAATCAGAGTCTCACTCCTTCACTTAGGTTGGAGTGCAGTTGCATGCACACTCATGGCCACCCCAGCATAGACCTTCTGGGTCTCAGTGATCCTTCCCCCTCAACTTTCTGAGTAGCTGGAACCACAGACACGAGCTACCACTCCCGACTATTTTTGATTTTATTGTATAGATAAGGTGTCACCATGTTGCCTGGGCTGCTCTTGAACCCATGGGCTCAGGCAATCCACTTGCCTCAGCATCCCAAAATGCTGGGATTACAAGCTGAGACACTGAGGCCGGCCTCTCTCTATTCTTCTTAGATGATCTCATCTAATCCCATGCAGGTTAAATAATGTTTATATACTCATAACTAAATTGTTATCCTAAGGCTAGAACTTTCTCCACACTTATAGATTTAACTATGTACTTTCGTATTCTCTCTTCAATATGAATTACTCATCTGAAACCTGGTAGACCTCCAAATGGCACACTCCATTCCCCCAAATGCCAAGCCTGTGCTCATAATCTTCCTCATTTTATAAAATGGCAGCAGCACCAGCACCTCCATAGATACTTATGCTACCTGCTGAGGGGCTATAATCATTTTCACTTCTGTCTCCAAAATTCACTCTAAATGTGAATGTTCTCTTTTTTCCACCACCATATATGTCTTTTCCTCCCCCATATTATGTGCTTTTTTTTTTTTTTTTTTGAGTTGGAGTCTCACTCTGTCACCCAGACTGGAGTGCAGTGGCCGCTCCCGGCCACCACAGCCTCGACCTGCTGGATTCCGGCAATCCTTCTGCCTCAGCCTTCCGAGTAGCCGGAATTATAGGCATGTGCTATCACGCCTGGCTGATTTTTTGATTTTTTTATTGTAGAGACGAGGTCTCACTGCCCAGGCAGGTCTCGAACCCGCAGGCTCAGGCAATCCTCTCACCTCAGCCTCCCAAAGGCACAGGATTACAGGCTGAGCCACCAAGCCTGGATATTATGTGCTTTTTCACTTCTCTCCAGCTGCATTGTAATTATGCATGCTTAAGCTACCTGAACTCTATCTTAGCCTCTGGTCTAGTCTCTTCTTCATTGAACTCATACAGGAGAGAAATCGTACAGATACAGTGAATGTGGGAAACACTTCAGTTAGAAGTCCTGGCTCACTAGACACTAGTGATCTCACACTGGAGAGAAACTCTATGGATGTAGTGTGTGTGAGAAAGTCTTTTCTAAAAAGGCTTATTTCACTGTACACCAGAGACTTTAAAAAGGAGAGAAGCATTATGAATACACTGAATGTGGAAGAACCATCCATTTTAATCACAGCTACCAAACATCAGAAAATTAATACAGAAGAGCAATGTTATAAATGTAATGATTTCAGCAAAGCCTTTAGATGCAAGTCAGACCTCATTGGGAATGACTCATTGTGCAAACTCATACTGGAGAGAGATCATATTGATGCAGTGAATCTGGTTAAGACTTTGCCCACAAGTCAGTCCTTACTAAACATGAGAAAATTCACACAGGAAAGAAAGCTGTACACTCACTGAAGGTGGAGAAACCCTCCTTGGGGAGTCATAGCTCTTTATACATGAATAAACTCATACAAGAAGAAAATATTTGAACACACTTTCTGTGGCAATGCCTTCTTCAGGTACCCAGCCCTTATTAAATATCAGTGAACTCCTAGAGGGTAGAAATGTAGTTAATTGTGGACAACCTTTTTCAAGAAATCAAGCTTTAGTAGCTAATCAGGAATTTGAACTGGGAATAAGCCTTGCAAATGAAGTTAGGTGTCCCTTTGATAGTAAATTATGTCATGTATGTTACAGATGTTGTGTAGGAAATTGTTTCTGACACACCTTTTTTTTCCTTTTGCTGTTTTTGTGTATTGTCTTTTTTCATAGAGCATGGAGTACATTCATCTTAGCCTGAGATCCCATAAAAGCCAGCAAACCATAATATTTTTGTACCTTCTGCACCCTCTGCAAGAAAATAATCATGAATATTTTAATTGTTCTTTTTTCTGGAAGAAATATGGGAAGTTGGTCAAATGAAGTGGCACCCAGAACACTGAAATGAGCTTAAAAGTTAAGAAAGATACTGGCATATTAGCCCATGAAAATTATCAAAATAATTTATGCAAAATTATTGTTTCTTTAACACAAAGGTACTATAAGTAAATATTTGAAATCTCTTTATGTTATGTAATCCAGAATAGAAGATATACAGAAAAGGATTCTGATGACTATGGTGGATATGGGAAGTCATGTCTCCATATCAAGCATGACAAAACTGTTAAATTAAATTCCACAGAAGTGTTAAACCCAGTAACACTAAATCACAGCTCAATGACTATCACAAAAGATATACAGGAGAAAATCCATATGAGTGCAATGAGTGTGGGAAAGCTTTCTCCAAGAAACCACAGCTCGTTAGACTTCAAAGAACCAAAAGAAGAAAGAAACCCCATGGATGTAATGAATGTGGAAAAAAGTTCATGAGGAATATTCAGTTCATTGAACATCAGAGAACTCACACAGGAGAGAAACCTCACGAACATAATGAGTGTGGGAAAACCTTCTCCAGAAATTCCCTGCTCATGGTACATCGGTGAACTCATACAGGAGAGAAATCATTTGGATGCAGTGAATGTGAGAAAGCCTTCAGTCAGAATTCCAAGCTTACTAGACACCAGTGATCTCACACTGGAGAGAAACTCTATGGATGCAGTCTGTATGGGAAAGCCTTTTCCCAACAGGCACACCTGACTTTACACCACAAATTTCATAGAGGGAGAAGCCTTATGAATGCCCTGAATGTGGAAGAACCTTCTATCTTTAGTCAGAGCTTACCAGACATCAGAGAATTCATGCAGGAGAGAAACCTTATGAATGTGATGAGTGCAACAAACCCTTTAGAAGCAAGTCAGATCTCACTCGGCATCTGCGAACTCATACTAGGGAGAGACCTTGTGCATGGAGTGAATGTGGCAAAGCTTTTGCCCACAAGTCAGACCTTACTGAACATAAAAAATGCCACATAGGAGAGAAAGCAAGGCAGTCACTGAAGGTGGAGAATCCTTCCTTGGGTAATCATACCTGTGTATACATGAATGAACTCATTTAAGGAGAAAACCCTGTGAAGACAGTTCCTGTGGCAATGCCTTCTTCAGGTTCCCAGCCCTCTTTAAACATCAGTGAGCTCCTAGGGGATACAATGTAATTAATTGTGGAACAACCTTTTCCTAGAAGTCAAGCCTTTGTAACTAATCTGGAATTTGAACAGAAAATAAGCCTTGCAAATGAAATGAGTGTGAACCCTTCAGTAATAAATTATGTCTTATATGTTATAGTTTTTTATAGGAAAAAAATCCTCTGATACTAGAAAGGTGGAAAAATCTTTAGCTAGAATTGTTCAACCATTATATGTCAAAGAGTTCACTTGGAGAAGAGACACTATGAATGCAGAAATTGGAGAGGATACTTTTGTGAGAAGTTAGATCTACTACACATCAGTGCAACCATATTGGGGAGAAATGCAGCTATTAATTGGAAACTTTTGCTGAAGGTGATATCTCAATTGGTATCAATACTTAGAGGAATAGTTAGGAAATGGTGTGTGATGTTTTTAGTGGTGGATTGTACCTCATCATGTATCAAATATAGAAAGGCAGCTATAGGGACAATAGATACAGAAAATAATTTTAGTAAAATGTGGGAGAATTTACTATACAAAAGTGAATTAATTGCTTAAAAGTAAGAAATAAAGAAATTTCACCAAACTAACTCATGTATTGCACTTTTGTACCTTGGGAGTCTTGGAAAGACTCCTTTTATGAAGTAACTCTCTCTTTTTTTCTTTGTGTTGGAGTCTCACTCTGTTGCCCATGCTAAAGTGCAGTGTCACAGTTACAGTAAACCAAGTATCTACCTGCTGGGCTCTGGGGATCTGTCTGCCTCAGCCTTCCAAGTAGCTGGACCTTCAGGCACGTGCTGCCAAGCTCAGCTAATTTTTGGTTTATTGGAGAGAGGAGATCTCGCCAAGTTGCTCTGGCTTGTCTAGAACCCACGAGCTCAGGCCATTCTCTCAATTCAGCCACTCTAAGTGCTGGGATTACAGGCTGAACCACTGTGCCTGGCCAATAAATTAACTCTTAAACACCAGCTTTTGTATTACATGATGAAAGCCTATGAATACAATACATGTGGGAGTACAACTATGTTAGTTTTTTTAAGGTTGCTGTACCTAACTACCACAAATTTACTGTCTTGTAACAACAAAGTTATTATGTTACTGTTCTGGATGTTCTGCAGTTCAATATAGGGTCACTGGTCTCAAATTGTTGGCAGAACTGTTATTTCTTTTTGAAGGCTGTAAGGGAGAGTCTCTTTCCTTGCCCTTCCAGTTTCTAGAAGCTGTCTGAGTTCTGTGGTATGTGGCCTTTCAATGTCCACTCAGCTATTATATCACTCTAACACTGATTCTTCTGCTTCCCTCTTCATATTTAAGGACCCTTGTGGTGACATTGGAAACATTCAGGTAAACAAGGATACTCTCAGTCTTAAAATAATCTGACTAGCATCCATAATTTAATCTGCTACCTTAAATCCCCCTTTCCAGTGAAGCATATTCAAAGTTCTTGGAGATTAGGATATGGATATCTTTGGGAGGCCATTATTCTGCCTAGCACAATATCATTAGATGTAAGAGAATTCACACTGTGATAAATACTAACCTGACCATTAAGTAAACTTGGAAAAGTATGTTCCCAGATAAATAATTATCAATGATGATTATGATCCAAATTTATTAACATATTATGCCATAATTAGGGACTCTTAGACTGGGATAATTATATGTGGGCAGAGTGGAATGCATGTTAAATATTTGAATCAAATTATCAGCACTGGAAAAGAACTCTTAAATATCCTAATGGAACATGAAATGCATGTTGCTTGAAGTGTTTCCATACACATTTATCTATTCCAAAATTCTATAGATTGGCATGTTTTAAATATGGAATGTATTTGACATGATGTATTTAGATATTGACTAATGTTTTTCCTAGCTAGTTCCAACAATCACTTTTTCTTTAAATGATATATATCTCCACGTACCTTAAATATCTTTAAAAAAAATACATTAAATATATGAATGAAGTTTTTCATATATTGTGAAATAGGGAGCTTCTGACAGCTTTCCCTGAAAGAAAGGAAACAATGAAATGAGCAAGAATCTTCCAATCATTCTATGCTATGACTGTCCCAGCTTATTGCCTGAAGAAAACTTCTGTTCTGCAGTATAGGGAGGAAAAGCCAAAACAGATCCCAGCTGTTACACTGAATTGACACAGAAGATAGAGTTAGAGAAATGTAACATTGCCTAAATTTATGGGTCAGATTACTGGAGAAGAGGTATATTCTGAAAGACAGAATTCTAGAGAATTTCCCCACAAGTCTTTCTGTAAGCCATAATTCAGCAATTAAGCATTAGAAATGAACAGACAGAAAAATTCTTGTATTCTATGAATACAGAAGTTGTAGAGTTCATTTTTGTGAGAAGTTAGATTTATTAAGCATCAGTACAGTCATATTGGTTAGAAATGCAGCTGTAATGGGGAAGCCTTTGCCTGAAGATGATATCTCAATTGGTATTAAATCTTACAGGAATAGTCAGAAAATGTGTGGTGCTTTCAGTGCTAAATCATAACTCATCATCTGTCAGAGAAACATAGAAATGTGCCTGTAGAGACAATAGATACAGAAAATATTTTTAGTAAAATGTGGGAGAATTTATTATACAAAAGCTAATTGCTTAAAAGTAAGCTGACGCTATTCGTCTGTTAAATTGTCAATTGGTTCTCTATCCTGGTTACTATGCATAGTTGATTCTTGTTATTCACAGTAGTTACATTCTGTAGAGTCACCTCAAATACCAAATTAGCAAATACTGAACCATTTCTCCTAGGTGAGATAGTGAGTTACTTTTAGGAGCCCACAATTATAATTTTTTGTTAGACATTCCATGAATAATCCCATTTTATGGGTATTTCTATTTAAAAGCACATTATTCAATGTGTATCATTGATTTGTTAACTCTGAACTCATGGTCAACATCACTATAACTCATGCCTGAGCAAGACTTACCTAAGCCATATTTTCCCTAAAGTATATCACAGCCTTTTTGCATTTAGGGACACCAGACAACATTCTAGCCCTTGTGCTTGGAAACACTTTAAATACCAGCATCACTAACAGACAGCACAAAAGTGTGAAAAATGTGGCACTAACTAGACTACAGAAAGAGCATTTGTCTGTAGTATGACAACTGAATGAGAAGGTGGGGCACTGCCTTGTTTGTACTCTGCTATGAATGTACACATTGGTTGATTTAAGTTTTTTGCTCTTCACTTGTCTACAAATGGGTATTTCTTTTTTTTTTTGAGTTGGAGTCTCACTCTGTCATCCAGGCTGGAGTGCAGTGGCATTCTCACGGCCACCCCAGCGATGACTTGCTGGGCTCCAGTGATCCTTCCACCTCAACCTTCCAAGTGGCCAGAACTACAGGTGTGCACTACCACTCCTGGCTAATTTTTTGTGTATTGTAGAGAGAGATCTCACCGAGTTGCTCAGGCCAGTCTTGAACGCGCAGGCTTGGGCAATCCACTCACCTTGGCCTCCAAGGTGGGATTTCAAGTTGAACCACCGAGTCTGGCGGGTATTTCTATTAAAAGTACCTTATTCAATGTATATCACTGATTCATTAACACTGAACTCATGGTCAATATAACTATAATTCATGCCTGAACAAAACTTACCTAAGCCATATTTTCCCTAAAGTATATCATAGTCTTGTTGCACTAGACAGCACTTTAGCACTTGTGTTTGGAAGCATTTTAAATACCGACATCACTAACAGAAAGCACAAAGGTGAAAAATGTGGCACTAACTAGTATGTCTATAATAAGACCGCTGAATGAGAAGGTGGGGCATTGCCTTGTTCGTACTCAGTTAGGAATGTACACACTGGGTGACCTAAGTTTTTCATATTCTCTTGTCTACAAATGATTACAAAAGCCTCATATTATTGATTTGGAGGCTATAAATAAACATTAGCAAGTAGGTGAATTTACAAACAAGAAATCTGTGAATCATGACAATTGCCTTGACTTCATTTTTAAAGTTTCTACTGGCTCCTATACCTATAGTCATTTTAATATTTTGTTCTTTATGTTATTTCTCACTGCATTGAATATTTCTACTAATAATCTGTGCTGATACTTCCTGTGTGTATTGTCACTTCGGGTCTGATTCTTTCGTTAGATTTTTTTTGCTGAAACATGATCAAGATGAAAACTCCTTGAGGACAGATATGGCCTACATTTCTATATTAGCACTTAGTTTTCTGCCTTTTATTTTATTTTATTTATTTATTTATTTATTGAGTTGGAGTCTCAATCTGTCGCCCAGACTGGAGTGCAGTGGCCGCTCCCGGCCATCGCAGCCTCGACCTGCTGGGCTCCAGCGATCCTTCCGCCTCAGCCTTCCAAGCAGCTGGAACTACAGGCGCGAGCTACCACGATCAGCTAATTTTTTTTGATTTATTGTAGAGATGAGGTTTCGCCAATTTGCCCAGGCGGGTCTCGAACCCGCGGGCTCCGGCAATTCACTCACCTCGGCCTCCCAAAGCGCGGGATTACAGGCTGAGCCACCGAGCCCGGCCTAGTTTTCTGCCTTTTAAACACATGTTTAAAAAGTTTTCTTTTAATGATTTCAATTTGAGATATTTTACCTCTAAGAGTTTTATTGGAGGAGTAGGGCAGAAAGAATTTTTAAGAAATGATAGTCATCAATTTTCAAATTTGATTTATAAATCCAAGAATCACCAAATTCCAAGTGTAATGAGCTCAAAGAAATACACATCTAGATACATTATAATCAAATTGTTGAAGACAAAGAAATTCTTTAATGAAGCAAGACAGAAACTTTATATATATGTACATGTTTGTGTATATGTGTGTGCATACATATGGAATTTTCAATTAAGTTAAAAGCTGACTTTTTACACACATATTCAAAGTGCTGAAAAAAAGAATGTCAACCAATAATTTTATATTCAACAAAACCACTCCAAAAATGGAGGAGAAGCTAAGACATTCCAAGACAAAGAAAACCACAGAATTTATTATGAGAAGATCTTCCTACAAGAAATTCTAAGGGAATTTTTCAAGCCTAAATGAAAGAACTAATATTCTTTGGACAGAAAGTAAAATACATACAAAGAAATAAAGTGTACCACTAAAATTAAAAACATAGTAAATATAAGACAATAAATGTATATTTTGTCTGTAATTTTATTCACCTATCTGTTAAAAAAGACAACTGCAAAAAACAATAATTATAGCTTGTTGATGGGCATAAGTGTATAGATGTGATTTGTAAGACAAGGAACAGTTCAAAGTCAGGAGGAAAGTAAGATACATAGAAACAAAGGTTTTTCTACACTACTAAAATTAAGTTAGTATTAATTTGACCTAGATTGATGTAAGATGTTAATTGTAATCTTGAGGGCAGAACTATTAAAAAGATGACAAAATGTATCATAAAACAAACAGCATGAGAATTTACATAGTACAATAAAATATATTCATTTCCAACAAAAGAAGGCAGCAATAGAGAATGGCATATGTACATTGTACCTTATCAATACTTAAACTAAATGTAAATAGAATAAACACTTTATTTATAAGACAGACAATGAGAGGATTTTTTTTGGAGTAGGAGCAGGAGTCTCTCTGTATCTCAGGTTGGAGTGCAGTGGCACACTCAAAGCCACCACAGCTTTGACCTGCTGGGCTCAGGCAATCCTTCCACCCCAGGCTTCTGCGTAGCTGGAGCTACAGGTGTGCATAATCATACCCACCTAATTTTTTGATTTATTGTAGAGACGAGGTCTTGCCAACTTGCCCAGGCTGGTCTTGCTTTTCTTGAACTCCTAGACTCAGCAATATTCTTGCCATGACCTCCAAAAGTGCTGGGATTATAGGCATGAGCCACTATGCCTGGCCTAGAATAAATTGTGTAATGATCCAGTTACAATCAGTCCTTTATATAATGAGTTACACACTCGGATCCAAGCAACCACAGACTGAAAATAGTAAAAGCAACAATGAATGGTTGTGCCTGCGCTGGACATATACAGATGATTTTCCATATTGTTATTCCCTAAACAATACAGTATAACATTTATGTGGGATTGTATTGTGCTAGGTATTATGTCATTGAGAGATGATTGAAAATATATGAGGTGCATAGGTAATATGAAAATTCAAAACCATTTTATTTGAGGGTTCGTTGTTTTTGATTTTGTGTGTATGTGCATGTGTGTGTGTCAGAGTCTCACTCTGTCACCTAGGCTGGAGTGAAGTGGCAAGTTAATACTACCGCAGCCTTGACCTGCTGCGTTCAGGTGATCCTTTTACCAAGTAGCTGGAACTATAAGCATGCACCATCACATCCAGCTATTTTTTTATTGATGCATTGTAGTGATGTCTGCTCAAGTTGCTCAGGGTGGTAGAACACAAGGGCTCAGGAAATTCTCTCACCTCAGCCTTCCAAAGTGCTGGGATTATAGGCATGAGCCACCATGCCCAACCTATGGATTTTAATATCTATGAGGTGTTCTGGAACCAATGTCTATGGACACTGAGAGATTACTTTAGATGCTGTGTACAAAGACATTCTATATTTGAACTTTTAAAAAAATTCAGGGTTAAGTACATAAGTGCTTATCATGCAGGTAAAGTTGAGAACTCCCCTTGGTGCCGACTTCACCTGGTTTGAGATTGAGTACCCGCATTGATTTTATTGCACTCTCCTTCTCCTGGCAGTGTCCCACTACTACCAATCCCTTTCATTTTAATTTGTTTTTATTTTATATATGTGGGATACAATTCAGAATTAGATATAAAGTGGTCATTATGTAGGTTCCCTTGTTGATGAAGTATGCCCCGACTCCCTACCCTGGCAGTTTCCCACTACTGCCATATCCTTATTTTATTATGATAATCTCTCAAGGTCTACTTATGAGTGAGAACATGTGATACTAAATTCTTTGTTTCTGTGATAGATCACTGAGTATTATAGATTCTAAATCCATCCAAGTTGCTGTGAAGTTCATAATTTTGTCCTTCTTCCTTGCCATGTAATATTCCATTGTGTATGTATACCACATTTTTTTAATCCAGTCCTCTTTCAATGGGCAGCATGGTTGGTTTCATGTTTTTACTATTGTGAATAATGCTGCAATAAGCATGTGGGGCTGGTATCTTTTTCATAGAGTGATTTGAGTTCCTCCTGATATATTCTCAAAAGGGTATTGCAGGGTTGTCTGGAAGGTCTGTTTTTAAATCTTTTAGGAAATGCCAAATTGTTTTGTATAGTGGTTGTACTAGTTTATACTCTCACTGGCAGTGTAGAAGTGTTCCCTTTTCCCAGCATCAATTGTTTTTTGCATTATTGATGATGGCCATCCTGATTGGAGTTAGGTAGTATCTCAGTGTGGTTTTAATTTACATTTCTTTGATGATTACTGAGGCTGAACATTTTTTCATGTATCTGTTGGCTGCTCATATGTCTTCTTTTGAGAAGTGTCTATTCATATATTTTGCCACCTTTTAATAGGGCTTTTTTTGTTGTTGTTCAGCACATTTCAGTTTTTTATAGAACCTACATGGTAGATGTCAGATATACAGTTGGCAAATATTTTTTCCCACTCTTGGGCTGTCTCCCCAATCTCTTGATGGTTTCTTTTGCTTTGCAGAAGCTTTTCAGTTTGAAGAGGTCCATTTGTTTGTCTTATTTCTTATGGCCTGGGCACTTGGGGTTTTGATCAGGAATTGGTTGCCAGTTTCAGTTTTCATAAGGGTTTCTCCTGCGTTTTCTTGGATTATTACAGTTTGAAGTTTTACATTTAGGTCTTTGATCCATTTAAAGCTGATTTTTGTGTATGATGAAAGGTTGAGGTCTTGTTTTAATTATCTTCATGTAGCCAGCAAATTTCCACCGCACCATTTGATGAACAGGTTCTCCTCTCTCCAATGGCTGTTGGTGGAGGCTTTGTTGAAGATGAGTTCGTTGAGAAATTGAGATTTTCCTTCCAGGATCTCTATCCTGTTCCATTAGTCTCTATGTCTATTCTTGCACTGATACCAGGCTGGGTTGATTATTGTAGCCTTATAGCAAAGTTTGAAGTCTGGAAGTGTGACAGCTCTCATTTGGCTATTTTGGTGAGGACTGTTTGGACTATTTGTGGTCATTTATATTTCCATATCAATTCTTGTATTGTCATTTCCAGGTCTGAGAAGATGATGCTGGTAATTTAATGGGTATTGCGTTAAATCTGTAGATTGTCTTGGGTAGGATGGACATCTTAACTATGCTGATTATTCTAATCCATGAACAGAGGACATTTTTCCATTTCTTTGTGTCATCTTTGAGTTCTTTGAGCAGTGTTTTGTAGTTTTCATTGAAAAGGTCTTTCTCTTCTCTGGTTAGGAAGACAACAAGGTATTTCATTTTTTAGTGTGTGATTCTATTGTGAATGGAATTGTTCTTTTTATTTGGGTTTCTGTTTGTATATTGTCAATGTATAGGCATAAGACTGTCTTTTGCCCATTTACTTTATATCCACACACTTTTCCAAAATTCCTTATCAGTGCAAGAAAGTTTTTGACAGATGCATTTGGGTCTTCAAGGTATAGGATAATGTCATCTGAAAAGAAGGATAACTTAACTTGTTTCCAATTTGGATACCCCTGATATACTTCTCTTGTAGATTCCTCTAGCTAGATCTTTCAACACTGTGTTGAACAGGAGTGGTGAGTTGGCATCCTTGCCTTGTTCCGTTTTTCATGGGAAATGATTCCGATTTCTTTCTGTTTAGCAGTATATTGGTTGTGGGTTTCTCCTAGATGACTCTTACTATTTTGCAATATGTCCCACCTATACCTAGATGTTCGAAAGTTTTATCTAGAAGGGGTGTGGGATTTTATTGAAAGCTTTCTCTTGATTTATATGTTGATTTCCCATTTGGTTTTGCAGTTGATTTGAGGAGGTTTGCTAATACCTATAATTAAAATTGCTCTGTAATTCTGAGGACTACTCTCTGCCAGACACAACATATATAGGTTAATGCCAGAATTCAGTAAAAAGAAGAAAAAAGAAAAAAAGAGGCTAAACATCAACTCCACAGCCAAGTCGCAATGGAAATATGTGAATCATATGATTATATAGATAGTTTCAAGTTAGGACACAGATTATAGCCCATGAGCTTCTAAGGGGTTAGTAAATTGAGGAGGAAATTGTTTCTAATGCAGTAATGTGTTACTTAACAACAGATAAAAATTCTAAGAAATGTGACATTAGCCATTGTTTAACAATAGGTATAGGCTCAGTGCAGTGGTACAACCCTGTAATCCCAGCACTTTGGAAGGCAGAGCAAGAGGATTGCTTGAATTAAGGGGTTTGAGACCAGCCTGGGCAACAAGGTGAGATCTCATCTCTAAAATAAATCAAAAAATTAGCCGAGCATGGTGGCACACACCAGTAGTTCCAGCTACCTGGAACGATGAGGAGGAAGGATTGCCTAAGCCCAGGAGGTCAAGACTGCTGTGGCCATGAGCATGGCACTGCACTCCAGCCTTGGCAACAGAATGAGACTCCAACTAAAAAAAGAAAAAGAAATTGCCCTTCAACTGCATAATATTAACCAATGAATAAGAATAAGGAGGAATGTTCTATTGCAGGGTTCACTTTCACTCAAGGATGTGGCTATGGGTTTTACTCGGGAGCAGTGGCAGCTATTAGACCCATTCAGAATATCCAGTACCAAGATGAGATGTTGGAAAATTTCAGCAACTTAATATCAGTGGATAAGCACAGCTTCTCTGGGTAATGTAGGTGACCAATTGCCTTAACTTTTTTTTTCAGTGCTAAAAGGGGTGGGGCCTCACAAATTCCTTATGCTTTGAACTTGAGTTCATGCATCATAGATTTTTAGTAACTTTCTGGTTTCTAAAAGAGTGTTGTGTCTCACCTCTAAAGTGAGAAGGCTTTATTTAGCCAACATGCAAATTATTCCTACCATTAAATGTAATCTTTGCCATTTTTTAGTGGTCTTGAAGCCTATGAATTTGGGTACATAGGTCTCTATATTTTTTCTTACATAGGTTATCAAGTTACCAAAGCAGATGCATTCTTTCAGTTGGAACAAGGAAAACCATGGATAATAGAGGAAGAAATCCAGAGTCAGATCCATCCAGGTAAGTGAAAAAACAGCACTAGCCAGGAACAGCAGCTTAGACCAGTAATCCCAGCACTTTGAGAGGCTGAAACAAGGGCAATCCTTGAGGCCGGGAGTTCAAGACACCCTGGGTAACATAGAAAGACCTCATTTCTACAAAAAAAAAAAAAAAAAATAGCCAGACATGGTGACATGTGCCTGTAATCCCAGCTACTTGGGAAGCTTAAGTAGAAGGACCACCTGAGCCTAGGAGTTTGAGGCTGCAGTGAGCCTTGATTGTGCCACTGTACTCCAGCCTGAGCAACAGAGTGAGACTCTGACTCAAATATAAATAAATATATAAACAAACAGATCAGTAAATAAAATGCAGCAAGATGGGAGAAATGGAAGTAAGATCTTGGTTGGTCAGAATTCGGGAGGCACCCTTGAAGTCTTGTTTGGAGAAATCTCTTTGAAGTTCTTTTTTTTAAATCATTTTTTATTATGATGTTGTGGGGTACAGTTAAGGGATAAGTATACAATTACGTTTCATTCAGGCACCCTGTTGATAAGAGGTGTTTCCCCATCCCCAGACAGATATTTGCTACTGTTAATCCCATCTCCCTCCCCCCCCATAGTTTCCCAGTACCATCAGTCATTTTCTTATAGTATTACATTGGATGTTCAAGGTCCATTATATGAGTGAGAACATGTGATACTCGGGTCTTTGTTTCTGTGAGAGGTCACTCAGTATTATAGACTCTAGTTCCATCCAGGTTGCTGCGAAATTCATGATTCATGATTCATGATTCATGCTGTGTAGTATTCCATCGTGTATATGTACCACATTTTGTTAATCCAGTCCTCTTTTGATGGGCAGCATGGTTGCTTCCAGGTTCTTGCTATTGTGAACAATGCTGTGATAAACATACGTGTGCAGGTATCTTTTTTATAGAGTGATTTGAGTTCTTCAGGATATATTCCCAGTAGGGGGATTGCAGGGTCATATGGGAGGTTGATATTTAGAGC